>NC_134489.1:53537713-53837713 GCF_040206685.1 Ascaphus truei | reverse complement strand
CGGTAAAGTATAGGCTCCTGGCTCAAAAACCCAGTGTATTATGTTGAATGTATATATTGCTATATAAAAAAAACCTGGGGGATCAAGTTTACCAAACACAATGAAGGTTATATTTGAGGAAGTACAATGGTAGTTTGAGAGGCCACATGTAGAAGAAAATATTTATACTGAAAGGAGTAGGATATATAGATAACCCCTGACGAAGTCTTAAGGACGAAACGCGTAGGGTGTGTTTGGGAGTACATGTGCAAGTACCCCCTGAATTTGATATGTCCATTTGTATGCACGATCATACTACAGGAACTTTTAATTCTATACTAAGAGCATAGCCCATGTACTGAATGCTACCAATACAGTGAGTCACCCGAGAGGAGCTACAGCCTATCAGGAGTTCCCTTTGACATCACAAGTCACGCGAGATCTCGATGAGCAAAGAGGCTGGAGCAAGGAAGTGCACGGAGTTCTTGGTATACGGAAGCTATTCACCTACTCACCGGCCCCTGCAGCACATGTTACAGCCCTCAGACGGACATGTGTTTCACTATTGGGACCCTGCAGTCACTGTTGGCGATAGAGCTGAGACTCATACATGTATATTTGTGAGTGCGCAATCTATATTTTAATCAGTCCCATATATATTTTTGATACCTACTACACTATGAGTGCACCTGTTTTTATATATATATATATATATATATATATATATATATATATCCCCAATATATATATATAACATAATATATATATATATATATATATAACAAACAAAAAATAGACTGCGCTCCTCAGGTGCAAAATCACTTATTACCAATTAGAATGTATAAGATGGATAACAGGGGTGACTGGCAGGAAGTGTGCAACACAATATATTGGCTGATTGACTCACACTAATAAAAATTACATACAATATGATTGAATAAAAGGCTGAGTGCCAATGTTAAAAAGCTGCTTGGGTGAAAATATGCATATATGCCTGTAAACATGCAATATGATGAATGACATATGTTGGTGATTAAATCTGCTACACTAATGAATCCCTCCTGGACAATATAGAATGGCTGATGAACAAAAAATATAAAAATGACACTGATTGTGAAATAATAAAAAATGTGAAAAAGAAAAATATAAAATAAATATAAAAAATGCAAAAATAGATAAAATGTATATCAACCAAAACAAGGGTCCATGCTAGGATCTGGCTGCTCTCAACAGGGACCAACGAACTCCAAGAAATCTGTGAACAACAAGAAAAGAAAGCGCCCGATCCTAGTGCAGCATGAAAAAATACAGTTTAATAAAAATAAAAATAATTGAACCAACAAATGCGAACTCACAAACAAAGGATAAATAAAAGCATGTAATGAGTATACTCATTCACCAACCGCCCACGATGTGTCTTTATTTGCGTGCCTTCTCTCCGTCTTTGTTGTATCAGCTCCTCCGAACCGACATCCAGCAGGGGATACAGGAAAAGGATCTCCACGTGGTGACCCGGAAGTCCTCCTCACTGTGAGTGCAATCCGGATGTGAGGATTGTGGTCCGTGACCCCGCAATGCAGGGGCTGATCGGAGAAATCTCTTAGCAGTCACAGAGGCAGTCCGTGGTGAAGTGGGCAGTAAAATGGATTGAATTGTACTGTATTACACAGTGTGGCAGCAGCTAGAAAACGCTCTTCCCTACGCGTTTCTTCACACTAAGTGATTTCATCAGGGGCTGTCAGACCAGTCTACGTCAGAACATATATATAGTGTGTTGAGTAAATCAACCAATTAGTACCTAATTATAACAACACCTGTATATTATTAATTAAAGGAACCACATTAAAAGAAGACAATGAGTGTCCTGCTCATAATCTACAACATCTCGCAATGACAATGAATTACACAATAAAAAAGACAAATCAATGATATAATCAAATATCTGAAGCAATAGTGATCATGTAGTTTATATGAACAGTATCTGTATTAATACACTATTTTGATCAAATCCATTCAGGACTGTATTTAATATATATATGTGTGGGTGGGTGTATGTTAAGAATAATCATTGATTTATACATAACACCTATTAATAATTTAATAAGAACCCAAATTGATATCCCTAATAATGGGAATACTAGCAGCCCTGAATGTTCTCATCCATTCCAATAAATGCACAAATGGACAACAATGATGTAAGATAGTATTTACAATCCTAATTGTCCGGATATAACCATCCAACCATATCGGTATAAATGGAACCTCAGACATGGGCTATTAGGATCTGTACCTTATTGATTTAATATAAAATGGAAGAAATGAATACCTGGAGGAGATAATTGGGGATGTGGATATGGATAAATTTCTTGAATAATAGTATCAATTTATAATTGTGATTAAACTAAGGCAATAAACTTTGACCTCTGTATACATATAATATATTATCCGATAATGGAATACGAAGATGGATTAACTATATATAGTATAATCAGCAAAAGAACAGGAGAAATGCAGACTGAGACCTTGTATCCAACAGTCACCTGTATATCAAAATGGGAAGCCAATGCATCGTGGCACCTGTGTAATCACTGGCCAAGGGAATGTGACAAAGTGAATAAATAGTAAAAAATGTGAAATGAAATAAATGTGTTATAAATGGTGCTTGAATGGGATGATAATCTTTATTATTTATATTTAACTACTTGAATAATAATAATAGTATTACAACTATGTGATAAATTTATTTAGAAATGAACGTGTTTGGTAATCAATACCTAATGTATTTTGTATTTCATTAATGTGACTGTGTGTGATTGGAAACAATTACCAATATTTGTGATTGAATACTCAATGTGTCTAATGTGAATCATTGAAGAAATGAATGATGAAAGGACACTCTCTGAGATAGATGTGGAGGGAACATGACAAGCATGTTCAGACCCAGACCTCCACTTCAGGATCCTGTGAAAAAGAGCCCTTAGATGACTGTACTTATATCAATGCAGTCATTTAACCCGGATGGACTAAGTGTATTTAAAACATAAATCCAATATGTTTCCCAAAGGTTTAGGCTTTTATGTCTGTCACCACTTAATAAGGTGGATTTTATATGTTCTATTCCCAGTAATCTAAGTGTTGCTGGGTCTTTGTTGTGTTTTAATAGATAATGACGTGACAGACTATGAGTTTGTAGCCCATGGATTATGTTTCTACGATGTTCTAAGAACCTAGTACTCAGGGCTCTTGCTGTACGGCCAATATATTGTAGCCCACATGGGCACATAATGGCGTAAACCACAAAACTGGTTAAACAATTGATGTGACCCAGAATCGAATGAGTAGATCCATTGGAAGCAGAAATGATGGAATTAGATGTGCAATCTATATTTTAATCAGTCCCATATACATTTTTGATACCTACTACACTATGAGTGCACCTGTTGTTTTATATATATATGTATGTATATATATATATATATATATATATATATATATATATATATATATATGTATGTATGTATGTATGTATGTATGTATATATATATATATATATATATATATATATATATATATATATATATATATTTATATATATATATATACAGACCTGTGCCAAAAAGAGCTAAATACGTAGGTGAACGGTACAAGATTTAGTGGTCATTATCATTAGTAACAAGCTAATTGGGCTTTCCTGCTGAAACACCACCATCGCTAAGACCTCAGTCACTGTTTGATGTGTTTAGTGTGTATGGAATTTAATTGGCTGTTTTACTGTTATTTAATATGTTTATGCAGATATGCCGGGGGTGGAGGAGGAGTTGAACTGCCCCAGTAGTTCGTATGTGCCTTATTTTAGGTGACATGGGACTAAACCATGTTGCCAACTAAGACACTTGGGTTCCTGGGATTTGGGGTTTGTCCAGGTCACTGTACCTATTTTTTGAAGGGTCCAGTTGTGTTGTCACTCCCAAGGGCAGAGGAATCAGAGTTACAATTGACCATATCTGATTCGCTTAGTTTTTTTAATTTTCCTTTTGCCCCCCCCCCCCCTATTCCCAAATTTTGTCTGCCCATTCCGTTCCTTTCCATGCGGAAAGTCAATATTCCCACAAAACCACTCGCATCCCTGAAGGTCGGGGAGCTCCCTGTGCGGTCTTATATACTGGTCAGAGTAGATAAGCGGACGGCCTTTACAATTTAAATGCTGATAAATATAATCTCACATAATGCGAAGGGCTTGAATAGTCCAAATAAATGACCGCTAGCAATAGCTGACAAAAAGAGGGAAAATGTAGATATCATACTTCTTCAGGATTATCACTTCAGTAAAACAAGTTTCCCTAAATATTTTGATAAGCAGTTCAGTCAATGTTTCCTGTCATCAGCCATTTGCAAAAAGAGGAGAGTGGCTGTCCTGTTTAACAACAGATTCCCGTTTATATTGGAACAGGTCAAGACAGATAAAGAGGGCAGGTATCTGATATTGGTAGGCACCATACAAGGCCAACACCTATCGATAACCAATAAATATGGCCTATGTGAGCAGGACCCCACTTTTTTCTCAATTGTTTTTAATATTCTAAATAAATGACGAATGGATATATAATTCAAGCAGGCGACTTCAATACGGCATTAGATCCGAAAATGGATAGATCGGTCCTACACAAAGATCCTAAAAAAGAGGGAACAGCTACTCTTCATAAAGGCTTGAGAGAAAAACACTTAGTAGACATATGGAGAGAACTCTATCACAAAAAAGGGATTATACAGTCTTTTCACGCCCTCATTCAAGTTTTAGTAGAATTTATTACTTCTTTATAGCAAGCAGACTGGTCCTGAATATCATGATGATATTTCATATTTCATATTTATCATATGATATTTCATGGTCGGATCATGCACCAATTGAGTTAAGGTGCTCTCAAATTAACCTAGTCAGACCCGGAGCAAATTGGAAACTAAATGAATAATTAATTATGAAACATTAAAAATTTCAGAAGTCATCCAGACAGTCAGCAATCAGATTGATCACATTTTTTTAGAATAAATAAAGATTGCGTTACGTCCCAAACAACTTTATGGGAAGCACACAAGGCAACCCTTTGAGGCTCCCTTATTAGCATTGCCACAAGAAGGATAAGAGAAAAAAATGCAAAAATAGTCGAATTGCAATCAAAATTAGAGGAGGTGTCTGTCAGACACAAACAGGATGGCAGTGTGGAAACAAAGCAATTGAAAGATGTTAGAATTGAATTAAACATGCTTCTGATCTCCCAGGCTGACAATTCACTGACTTGGTCAAAGAGGAAGTTTTTTGAGAAAACAAACCAGCCAGATATCTTGCTAGTGAATAAAATCAGGAACAGACAATCACATTTCAACATATAGGCTATTAGAACAAAATCAGGGGACATGACATCACATCCTAAACTAATTGTAGAGGAATTAAAAAAGTTCTACGAAAATGTATATAATGGTGAAAAGGGTCACACATAATGGAAACACAAATCAGGCCCTCAAGGGTTTCTTGACGGACTCAAACCTGTCTAGATTGAGCAGGGTCGAAAGAGAAGGATTGATAAAGGATTTTACAATGGAGGAGTTGGTACAGGTAATCAAACAACTGAAACCATCTAAGGTCCCTGGTCTAGATGGGTTCTCCAATTTTATATTATAAAAAAAATTGTCAAACTTTTGGCCCCCACCTTCTCTGCATGTTCAATGCAGTGCTGGCAGGTGCTTCATTCCCGAAACACATGCTCCAAGCGTCTATATCTCTAATATACAAACAGGTGACCCAACAAACTGTAAAAGTTATAGGCCGATATCCTTAATAAATTCGTAACATCTAATTTTATTCTAAAATGCTTTCCAACAGATTAAGTCATATCCTTCCTAAACTGATACACCCAGATCAAGTCGGATTCATTAAAGATAGGCAAGCGGCTGATAATACTAAACAAATTATTGATCTGATAGAAATAGCCAATGGAAAAAAGATACATTATGGTGTTAAGTCTAGATGCAGAAAAAGCTTTCGACAGGATAGACTGGCATACCTAAATGCCACACTTGGAGCGTTTGGTTTCAGGGGTAGAATTTTAAAAGTAATCTCTGCACTGTATTACAATTCAGCAGCAAGAGTGATACATTAGGGCTTTCCTTCCGATCTCTTCAAAATCAAAAGTGGTACAAGACAGGGTTGCCCGCTCTCACCTCTGCTGTTTGCCCTAAGCATGGAACCCATGGCAGCACAGATTTGAAACAACCCAGATATTTCGGGAATACAAATTAATGAACAAATACACAGAGTAGCTCTCTATATTGGTGACATTTTTCTGACTCTGTCAAGGACTCTTACCTCTCTGCCCAATCTGTTTAAGCTCTTAGGGAAATTCAATAGAATATCAGGCTTTAAAATGAATCAAGCAAAATCAAAACCCTTAAATATAAATTTACCATGGAGAAACTAATAGCCATCAATTTTAATTTCAAATGGCAACACCACAATATTAAATATTTGGATATACACATTACAAAGAACTATAACATCCTCTACAAGGCGAATTTCAACAAACTTTAAGAGAAGACATCAGAATATGGCCACATACATTTCATGGATTGACAAGATCTATTGTATCAAAATGAATCTACTTCCGCATATTCTTTACTTTTTCCAGACCATCACGGTGCCGCTGAAACTGAAGGACATAGTCTCTCTTCAGTCTCTAATCTCTAAGTTTATTTGGGGACACAAAAAAATGAGAGTAAAAGGAAAAATTCCAATGAGGCCAACACTAACAGGGAGGCTGGCGGTACCTTGCTTGTTAAACCAACTATAAAGTGGCTTAATTATGTCAAATCACTCAATGGCAGGTTAACTCCAACCTAAAGAGGTGGGTGCCACTGGGGAGGGAGGTTTGTTCTTCCTTAGAGCTAAACAACCTATTTAAGACTATATTAAAGAACCGCTATCCTCAATGACCAATTCTTTGGCAATTTGGGAGGCCTCTAAATTTAGATGTTTGCTGACCACCAGACATTCATTAATGACCCCCCCTGTGGGACAACCCTGATTTTTCTCCGGGTATGAATAGCATTGATTTTACAATTTGGAAGCAGAAGGGTTTCACCAGATTTAGAGATTTGGAGGGGAATGATAACATCAAAACATTGAACAAAATAGGTCTGAAAAAGACATCCCTCATTTGGAATTCTTTAGATACCTCCAGTTCAGAGCATTTTATAACAAATATACTTCCCGTCCCCATTGCCAAATTTTGAAAAGCTCTGTTTATTGGAAACGAGTGGACTCACATCGCATATGTATAAATAAGTAACCTGTCCCAGTCCCGATTACGCACAAAAATTAAGTTATATGTTCCAATGGGAATCAGAACTGGAACCTGGAAAAGTACGAGAAGGTGAAGACTGGGACGAGTTCTTTACTGTGGCAGCCAAAAGCTCAATTTACACCATGTTAAAGGAGAACGCATATAAAGTGTTAATGATAATTAATACTCCCCGTTGTGCCCGAAACAATGTGGAGAATCGGTCGATCTGTTACCTATGCTGTGGTTTTGCCCTCAAATTGCACCTCTATGGGAGAAAATTAAGGAGTGGCTTCAAAGTCTTCAAGATTTGAACAATTACGATGTCATCGCAAAAATTTTAACAATTGTAATAACTTTTTGCATGTAGTAATGTGTTTCTTGAATTATGTTTCCTAAAGATGTCAGTACAGTATATACCTTCATGTCAACCCCTACATACAGTAGAGATACAAATCAAGAAAATGGATATGATGAAAATTATATTGTTGAATGAATTTAAGATTATATGGATTGACATTCAAAAAAATCAATGAAAGAATGTAATTCATCCATGGTACCCTTCCAAATAATGAGGAGATCGTCAATATAGCGATGGTAAAAAGTCACCAAGTGACAAAAGGGCTTTCCATCTCCAAACACGTTGGGTTTTCTCCCACCAACCCATAAAAAGGTTGGCATACGAGGGGAAAAGCATGTCCCCATGGCAGTACCAAGTGTTTGGAGATATAAATCCCCATTGAATGAAAAATAAATGTGTGTAAATAAAAAATGTTGTTTTTTTGTGTTTTGTTTTGTGTTTTTTAGCATATAATAAACTGTTTTTCTAATTTTTCAATACCTGGTGAGTTCCTTTTTCCTTGGTGTTACATTTCCAACCGATCCTTTTTTCTTTTGTGTATCTTCACGTGATTGGAGAGATGCACAAGGGTTCTACGGATTCAATTACAGTGCAGCTGATCGAGCACACAGCTGGTCAATGAGGAGGCGGTGAACAGCAGGAGCATATGCAGTTCTCACTGATTTCAAAGAAGAGGTACTGGTTGACACCTGTGATCCTAGCTACTATGAAAGGGTGATATCTTTACCCTTTACTGAGTAGCTTGGTAGGTCGTCCATATAACCTTTGATATAAGCTCTATACTGTATATGTTGATTTTACGTTCCAGTTCAAGACAGCACTCCCCCACAGTCATCGGCACTGATATAATCTTATGATATGTGCCAATACAGGGACTGTGCATACTAGTGCTAGCTCTGGGCTACTGTGCATTCTTTGCACTGCTACTATGCTATTCTATACATTAATCATTACTGATATGAGATTACTGATCAGTATCTGACTCTAGACCTAACAGCTTACATTTGCCATACAAATAGCCTGCATTAGTATTGTATCAGCGCCATGAACATTGGCGCAGATACAACACTAATAATCAGCGTCGATATAGGAGGATATGCTTAATTAGAGCTATATCGGTTTTGGACATGGATCTAGGTGTAAGGATCCGTGAGGAGCCGCACGGTCGGCGCAAGCAAAACTTACCCTCCATATGACCAGCTACCAGCACCGCTCCCAAACCTCACCCTGAGGCCTGCCGTCATCTTAGGAGCGCACATGCAGCCCGTGTGGTCCTAAATGCCAACTCCGCTGGCTCCGCCTCCCGGTTACCTCCCCGTGGTGACACGTGCAGCACACACCTGTATCCAATCAGCAAGATTTCGCACACCTGCCTCTTGCAGCTGAGCTTCCTATCAGAATCCTGTTCAGTGACACACCTCCTGCTCTGATTGGTCACAACTCCCTGAAAATACTCTGCAGTGCCAGAGGCTAATCGGATGAGCATAATCTCTGTTTGTGCATGTGCTTCTCCACAGTCTGTTCTGTTCCAGCTTTGTTTGCCTTGCCTTGCTGCCTGACCCTGCTTGCCTTTGGACTCGGCTCTTCTCCTTTCCTGATCCGTCTTACGTTTGACCATCCGCATATCTCCATCCCTGACCTCTACTTACTCTTGACGATCCGTACCTCTCCAATCCTGACCTCGGCGAAAGCACCCTCAACGATCCGTACCTCTCCACTACTGACCCCGGCAAGTATCAAGACTACTCTCACTTCTGCTACCTCGACTACTCTACACTCCAAATGCGCTCATGCAGTTGTGGGTTGGCGTTATATACATTATCCCACCTCAGCAGCATGTTCACATCTTGTTTGTGGTGAGCACATCGTCACACTAGGTTGTTTACCCAGACAGCGATAAGAGTGCATTGCACTGGTATAAGGGCTGTTTATTCAGCGAGCAGACCCTACGGATACAAGCTTTTAATCATTTGATACATCCGCAGTTTTTTACAGAGCTGTGTTGCTTCCTCTTAATTCTCCAGCTGATGACAGCACTGACCCACCTCCATCGGCACTGATATTATCCATTGATCGGTGCCGATGCAGGGACTGTGAACACATTCGTTAGCTCCGGGCTACTGTGCAATTCATGCACTGCTGATATAAGATAAGATTAATGATCAGCATTTGATTGTAGACCAACCAACTCACCTCTGCTATACTATTAGCCTACATTATCACTTCGTTCCATGTACTTTGGCGCTGACATAAATCACACAATCAGCACCAGTGTAGGATAATAACACCCAATCAGAGCTTAATTGGTTTGGGACGCAGACGAGGATTGTTTACTTGGACAGCGATTTGAATGCATGTACCTGCACCGTGATTAGGGCTGTCTACTCTGATAACACTAAGAACGCATATACCGTGATCAGGGCTGTTTACTTAGCGTATTTAGTGCATAATATTGCACTGTACAGTAATACCCATAGGGAATCAGAGAGTAGTACATCTGTTCCCAGTAATATAGCCCTACAAGGCTTATTTATATTTATTTTGAGAGCCAAGTATTATGACACTATTCCATATACTTCTACTAGTATGGTTCCTCCTCTGAAACAAAATGTAACTTTTATTGTCTACTAAGTCCAGTCTATGCTCCTGCTAAGGTATCTGTGCATGAACAGTGGCATCAGTGGAAATTGCCATAGGTGTGCAAGGGATAGGAACATCACAATTGTAAAAAAACAAAAACACTTGACAATGCCATGCTACTGTAAGGCACCAGTTACAGTTTTAATTGGAGCTTGATCCTTGGTAGTGGGCACTGGATCATAGGTGGGTGAGCTTGGTCTAGAGCAGGCCTGCACAACATACGGCCCGCGGGCCGCATGCGGCCCGCCCGGCCTCTCTGTGCGGCCCGCGATGAGATTTAAAAAAAATTTAAAAAAACTTTAAAAAAAAAAAAATGGCGGCGATTCCCCGCGGTCCCGGGGGTGATGTGAGGTGCTTTGAGGTGAGGTGCATTGAGGTGAGGTGCAGGGGAGGTGAGGTGCAGGGGAGGTGAGGTGCAGGGGAGGTGAGGTGCAGGAAGGGTGATGTGAGGTGCAGGGGGTGAGGTGCAGGAAGGGTGATGTGAGGTGCAGGGGTGATTGGAGGTGCAGGGGGGGGTGATTGGGAGTGCAGGGGGGGTTATTGGAAGTGCAGGGGGGGTGATTGGAGGTGCAGGGGGGGTTATTGGAGGTGCGGGGGGTGATTGGAGGTGCAGGGGGGGGTGATTGGAGGTGCGGGGGGGTGATTGGAGGTGCAGGGGGGTGATTGGAGGTGCGGGGGGGTCACTGGAGGTGCAGGGGGGGTCATTGGAGGTGCAGGGGGGGTTATTGGAGGTGCAGGGGGTCATTGGGGGTGCAGGGGGGGTCATTGGAGGTGCAGGGGGGTCAATGGAGGTGCAGGGGGGGTCATTGGAGGTGCAGGGGAGGGTGGTTGGAGGTGCAGGGGGTGATTGGAGGTGCAGGTGGGATGATTGGAGGTGCAAGGGGGAGAGTTATGTGAGGTGCAGGGGGGGAGAGTGATGTGAGGTGCAGGGGGGAGAGTGATGTGAGGTGCAGGGGGGGAGAGTGATGTGAGGTGCAGGGGGGGGAGATGATGTGAGGTGCAGGGGGGAGAATTATGTGAGGTGCAGGGGGGTGGGATGTGTGTGGTGTGCAGGGGGGTGGGATGTGTGTGGTGTGCAGGGGGGTATTGTGTGTTTGTGGAGAGGGAGTATTATGTGTGTGGGTGAGGGGGAGAGATGGGGGTATGAGAGATAGATGGGGAGTATCGCAAAGGTTGATAGTGAGGGGTTCTGGGGGAGATATGAGGATGATGATGAGAGGTGCTGGAGGAGAGATGATGATGATGATGATGATGATGATGATGATGATGATGATGATGATGATGATGATGATGATGATGATGATGATGATGATGATGATGATGATGATGATGATGATGATGATGATGATGATGATGATGATTTTACCGGTGCGGCCCAAATTTTTTTTCCTTGGAGCATTTCGGCCCTTCTCGCTTTACGAGTTGTGCAGGCCTGGTCTAGAGTGTGTTTTGATGTGTCTGAGGTGGGATGAGCTGGATGCGATGGTGCTTGGCATGCCTGGTGCAGAACCTGATTTCCTGAAATATTCAATGGCTATGGTTCTCGCTTCCTTCTTCTTCCAGATTGGTCCTAGAGTCTTACTCTTTGGAGTTTTGGGTGCTTCAGCCAGGTTTTTTCCCCCCACATTATTCTTTGTACAAATATCCTGTGTCTGTAGAACAGGATTTATCCATCATAGAAGCAACAGAGGGAGAAGAGAAATGCAGCAGGAGTTATAATAGTAATAAAAAAATAATAACTTTTTTTCATGTAGTGCATTTCTCCCAATGGGACTCAAAGCACTTCACTGGTACAAAAAGGGAAAAAGAAGAAAGCATTTAGGTTTTAAAAGAGACCAGATACAGGGAAAGATGCAACACAGGATGGAAGGTACTGTAGCTATTAAATGCCGGACAGTTTGAGGTTCATTAATTAAAATTCCTTGGTGAACAGGTAGGTCTTTCACCTGTTTTTATAGATCTCCAGAGAGGGGGCCTCTCGAACTGTACGAGAGACTATTCCAAAGAGTGGGAGCAGCAAGGCTAAAAGCTACAGTAGGGCCCCAAAGGATGTAGACAAGATCCTGGGAACTGTTAGGAGTCTTTCATCTGGACCCGCTGCCAGTGGCACTGCTCTTTTTCTGAAAGACCCAGGTAGAGTGCATTGCAGTAGTATTGATGTGAGGACACAAAGGCATGCACAAGCATAGTAAGATTATATGGGGGGATCAAGTGCTTAATCCTGGCTATGTTCTTTAGTTGAAAGAATGAAGATTTGATCACGGCTGACACCTGATGTTTAAGGGTCAAGTTACAATCAAGGACAACACCAAGATTCTGCACGCGGATTGAGTTTAGCAGCTGGGAGCCCCTAAGCTTAAGGCCACTGTGTTGACCTAGCTGCAGTCTTGTCTTCTGATGGTGAGACTCCACCAAGTGCACTTCTGTCTTATCAGATTTCAACCTCAACCAACTGGACGACTAGGAGTTTAGATAAAAAATTATTGATGACTGATAATAGGTACTTAGTGCCTGGTGCAAAGGACAAGTACAGTTGAGTGTCATTTGCCTGGCAGTGATAACCCAGCCCATGCAGTCTGATTAATTGACCTAGTGGCAGCATGTACACTGCGAATAACATACAGTAGGAGATAGGATAGAACCCTTGGGAACTTCAAATGACAGGGGCATTAATGCAGAGGAGTACACTTCTGAAGATACTCTCTGTGGCCTGTCACTGAAAAAAAGATCAGAACCAGATCAGAACCAGATCAGAACGGTGCCACCCAGTCCACAGAAATCCTTCAGGTGCTCCATTACGAACACATATTCCATGGTGTTAAATGCTACAAAAAAGGTCAAGGAGTACTAAGATCGAACAGTCACCTTTGTCTCTCTCCATCAGGAGATAGTTTAGCACATGAATCAGAGCTTTTTCAGTAATATGCTGTCTTCTGAATGCTGACTGTAATGGGTCATAAATGTCATGGCTTGATAGACCGCTTTCCAGTTGGGTTGCCACCACTTCCTCAAAAACCTTCACTTGGAAAGGAAAGATTGATACAGGCCTGTAATTAGCTATGCAATCTGGGTCCAACGAAAGCTTTTTTGGAAGAGGTTTGATGACTGCTTCCTTAAGCGGTTCAGGAAAGATTCCTGTCTGCAAAGAGTACATATCCACAATTATTTAAAAACATTTTATATAGAGTGGAATTAGCTGGCGCGACTCCCATGTGTCGGGTGAGTTGCATTCTCACCGCTCTCCAAGACTCTGCCCCTTCTGATCACGTCACTCCTGAGGGGCAACCCGCTCCAGAGGTGACCCCCTCCAGAGGCAGTTGCAGGCCTTTTCCTTTCTGGGCAGTTGGGCTGATATTAATATACACTCATTTTGAGGCGGGAGGTGTCATGGTATTATCATGAAATATTATGTATTTTGTATTTTAATCAAACTGGTGTGTATTAACCTTTGTCAAATATGCAGGTCATGTGCTCACAGGTGTGCCATATGTTACATTAAGCAGAAGATTTTATTCAATATATGATTTTAGATCAATGCAATTAATTCATTTTGTATGTGTTTTTTCCATGAAAGTGGTCATGATTTTTCTTACTTTTGAAATGCCCAACAGTATGTGTTCTGCCATAAACTGGTCATTAGTTTCACTTGTCCCCAAAAATTACCATTATCGACATCACCAAAGGTTTCATCACCTCCAGTAGAGCTACATTTTTCTCAGCTAAGAACTGAATAATGGATAGCAGACGATAGAGTACTTTCCTCCAGCAGTCAATTTCCAGCTGCAATTGAGACTGCACTAATGCATCAATAGTTGTATTGGAATTAGCCTTCCTTCCAACTGATACCACTGCTTCATGAACTGCATTTGACTATCTAATGTCTCACAACTTTAAAGATTAGCACTTAAATGCTTCCAGTTACGCAGCCCACTAGCAAAAGATACCTACCTGAACTTCTGAATAAGCAATTTACATCAAAAACAGTAAAAAGAAAAATGAATCCTTGAATATAAAAGCCATTTGCGTTTGATCCTTGCTCTATTCCTGAGAAATTTGAAGAATCTAGATGATGTAAACCTCCTGCTATTTGTTACTGTACTTTTTATCATCATTTACATTTTTGTCTCTTAGTGGGCCAGCTTGAAACTTTGTTCTGTTTTGACAGGTGTATTCTCTATTTTGCATGGTCTGAAGTTAATGAGGTTTCAACAGAATTATTGTCACATGTACATTCATCGGTCGGTTGTTATTCTATCAGTATACTGTTCTGTACATTATAAAAACCATTACTTACCTACAGTAGGTTATTTTGGAGATATGAGTGCACCCAGAAACCCAAACCATACCAAAAAATAGTAATAAAAGATTTTGTTAGGTGGGAATTAAAACCGATGTTAACTTCTTTACCCAGTAAAAAAATCTGAGAAACTGTGGGGCCCCTAAAGAGTGGGTCCCTGAGCAGTTGCCGGGTTTGCACTTAGCAAAGGCCACTATTGCATCAGCATCCATCATGCTCTAACATTCCCAGGAAATATTTGAAAATGAGAGGTAACTTTCAATGTCATTCTTCCTGGTTAAACATTTGTATAAAATACTGAAGTACTTATTTACTACAGTATGCACTATCGCAACTGGACCAACATGCCGATTTCTATTTAATTATTGAACTGCTTGCTACTGTAACATTTAAACTGTGCATTTTTTTCTTTGCTCAGAAAAAGTCAAGCTTTGTAAGGCTTCTGTACATACAGTAGGCAGAAATGTATCATATGTCTAGTAATATCTGTGTAAAGCCCAGAAAAACAGTATCTTTGGACATTGACGCAAAAATGTTTTTACACTGTTGCCTTACGAGATTGAAAACAGCTTGTGTGATTCAGCATCAGAATGCATGATTTTCCAAAATAAAATTACTTTCCCCTGCCATGACTTTCTTTTTTCTAAGGCATGGTCTCTGTCTGGTGCATGAAGTGAACTGGGAAAGCTGAGGGCTGATCCCATGATAGTCCATGTTTGTTAGTGTCTTATGCTATGGTGTGTGATTATGCATGAGTGTAATTATCTGCTGTTCTGGGTACAGTATATCCTAAACGGCTAAGAAATGTAGAAAAGTCTTTAAAATGAAAGAATTTACAGTAGTAGTACAGTAACCTTGCTATCCATAAGGGAGCCAGGATGGAGATGTTTTTTATGAAGGCCTTAAACCAATATTTAAAAATATATATTTTGTTTCCCCAGCCTGCTGTACCATAAATTTCCATCTTTATCCCATAGACACCAGGCCTAGGAAAGCTCCAGGACTACATAAGGTTTGTATTACATAGACATGAAATTAGTTGAATGATCAACACAAAAGGAAACATAATCAGAGCAAAGACTGTCAGCTGCACAGGCCTATTGGGAATCATTAAAAACAGTATATCATATTTTGTTTCTTGCATGATAACCTAACATGGTAATGTGTTTTTCCCAAGATTACATTTTTTAAGCATTCTCAATAAGGTCCTTATGCTGACGCTTAATAATGTATGTTTCACATGCTAATATACAGTAATAGAAAGGATAAATGGTTTAAGAGTGTACCCGAATGTTGATTTGCTTCTTCTAACTGGTATATGGTATAAAAAGATAATTGATCTCAACAATGATCTCAGTGGTTCCAATATAAATGTGACATTTAGTTTGTCATATCTTCTGTGAAAGAAAACCCCAGGTACTGTAATATGGCATTTAGCACAATGGGGTCTTCATAACTGAGCAGTCCCTTCTAGAACCAAACCAAAAATGTCAGTGACATGTTCAACTGGTAAAATTTGGTTGATTTGAAAATCAGACAAATACAATATACGTATTTCTATATAGTGTGTGTATATATATACATATATATATATATATATATATATATATATATATATATATATATATATATATACAGTGGTTGACAAATCACCAAAAAATCTACTCACCACACAAAAAAATCTACTCGCCACCTAGTACCAAACGTGTGCTGCTTGGGCCAATATTTTCTCGCCCGGGGGTTAAATCCACTCGCCCGGGGCGAGCAAATGTATAGGTTTGTCGAACACTGTATATATATATATATATATATATATATATATATATATATATATATATATATATATATATATATATATATATATATATAAATATATATATATATATATATATATATATATATATATATATGGTCTACATAGAAAACAAATGTTTTGGAATGTTTTTATGATTTTTAATCAATTTATTTTGTGATAAAACACTGCTACTTAACTGTACACAGGCAGATTTTAAGCCACATTATTTCCCTTTATTGATTTGTTAAAATTAATTATTATATTATCATTAGCCTAAGAGATAAGGAAGAAGAACAGTAATTACGTGATATGATTAAAAGGACATAGGACCCTTAAAAAATAGAAACACTAATTTTTCACATGTTACAAAGTAAAATATCGAGTCTTGATTTAATCTTTGGCTGATTATATTGTTAAAATGTTAAAAGAATATTTTTTGCACACTATGTGGAAGCCCCCTTGAAAAAACATAATAAGACATTATTAAACAGTTGTACAAATCATGCCAATTACATCTTATGGGCAGAAATGTTTAATTTCTACATTATATATTACTTCCCAGCACATTCTATACATAAAACACAAGTTTTTAATTAACTTGAAGCATAAGCTACAATACAGCACTCACAAAATTCTAAAATTCTCTTATGCTGGCGTAAGTATATAGTTTATTTTCTAGTCAAACACCCTGTCACCTACAACTATGTGCAAATATGTACCACAGTATTAGCTCACCCAGACATACTGTATACACTCTTGACTCTCTCATTTACACATTCTTATTCTCCTACAGGAGATGAATCATACTTAAGTTCAGTTGCCAAAACCCTTGTATTGACTCAGCATAGAAAACGTTTCCGCATTCTAACTAGCAAATGTAGGTAAATTGCTTACTAGAAACTAGTCATATCGTTGGTAAAGCAAGAAATTCATGAATTCATTTTAATTTACCCAGCAGATAGTACATTAATGCTGACTGTAATGGGGCTCTGAGGAATAAATAGGTTAAACTGATTCTATAAATTGCACTAGTTATACTAAATGCAAACATAAGTGCCAACTTATTTTGACTTGGGTTACATTACGCGTTTCATGGTAATGGAGCGGCTTTCCCTTGTGCTTCGATTAAAATCAGTAAGAATTTACAAATCTTTTTTACTGTAGCATTTACTGTAGCAGTATAAGCAGCCTGTTAACTGGGTTCAGATAGTGCACAATGGTTTAAATGTTACTTTTGTTCATTAAACAGAGGCCTATATTGTATTAATACGCCCTCTCAAACATGCAAGACAGCCCTTGAAAACACTACAAAATAGTAGATGACAGATCCTTGTGACAGTGTAGGGGTTAAATCTCTTTATCCCGTTTTTCGAAGAAACAAGGAACTAGGAGAGGATCAGCCAGCTGTTACCATTGGCTCCATTTTTAGAACCAGCCCAATGTGTTACACATATTATGAACTAGCTTCAGTTTTCTTTTTTAACCGTATTTTACTTAATAGGAGATAAAGGAAAGAGAGGATAAGTAAATAATTATCATTGACAGTGATCATGGTCGGGTCAATAGGAGTAGGCCCAAAAAGCCACCAGCTAACCTCTCGATTCTCCATTGTATCCTAAAAGTAGGATACAGCTACAATATATACCGTATATTATTATTTTTTACTGGAGATACGATTTATTATAGAACAACACACTAACCACAACACTATACCTCCTCCTCAGATATGCCAAAATAACACAATTTTTTAATTGCATATTTCGGGACAATACTATTTATATTTTCCCAGATTTTAACTCTAAAAACAAAGCAGGGTTTTACATACAGGCGGTCCTCGGTTATCTGACACAATGCGTTACTCATAATGGCGTCGGATAGCGAAGCGTCAGAAAGTGAATCACATCTTCCCATAGGAACACCGTTTAAATGGAAGGTTCCATTCCTGAAGGCATTTTTAACATTAAAATACACCAAATATTTTATGCAGACAATAAGATATGCAGCACACACACCTTATGATGTAAAGATTCTATTTATTGTATCCAGAACTGTATAATAAAACTGTATCCAATACTGTACAGGAGGTACAGTCTGCACAATATTAAAAAAAAAAAATCAATCATTGGAGGAAGGTGATTGGGGGATATCTTGAAGGGATAAGGAAGGACTTCTTGGACACCTATGACTGACTGAAGAACTGCATACCAGCACCGGAGACCCCAGCATGCATACGATGCAGGAAAAATGCATTTACAGCCCACTTCATTACCTTAGCGGCTAACTGCTAAGGCAATGAAGGGGTTAACCACTGGTGCCAGGCTTATTGTGTGTAGCGGGGTGGGTGAAGGGGATATTTGGTCCTTAGTGGGTGTTTAGGCCTTGCGGGGGGGGGGGGGGGGTTGAGGGTGGACTTAACCCCTTCATTACCTTAGCAGTTAATACCGCTAAAGTAATGAAGGGGTTAACCCTCCCGCTACCCACCCGCAAGGCCTAAAACCCCAACCTTGGAGCTAATACCCCCTTCACCTACACCCATTACCCACAATACAACAACAACAAAAACACTACAGCCTAAATACACACCTCCTAGGCCCCAATAAACATTACAATATTTAATAAACACAAATACACCCCCCACCCCCTGTGCCCCCCATAATATAAAACCATGATGTATTTATTAACATACAGAATTTATACCCTAGACCTACGGTAGTCCCCGGTGGGCCCAACGGGTGTCCGCAGGCCCCACAGTGCACCCGAGGGGAGTGCCCACAGGGTCTGGGTGTCTCCAGGTGGTCCCCACTAGGTGCCGTGGGCCTCAAGCTGGTCCCCGCGGGTCACCATGGGCCCCAAACGGGGTCCATGGGTGGGCTCTCTGGTTTCTGGGGGTCCCCGGGGTGGCCCCACAGGTGTCTGAGGGCTCTCTGGTGGTTCCAACAGGGGTCTGGGGCCCTCGGGTGGTCCCTGTGAGTCCGTGGGGACCACACTGCTGTGGGGCCCCCGGTTCTTCCCCGCAGGTGTCCCCCGTGTGTCCGCAGGTGGTACTCGTGGGCCTTCAGGTGGTCTCCAGAGGTCCCCGCAGACCTAAGGTACCAACCCTGTATGTTAAAACATAAAACATGGGCCTACATTTCAATCAATCCCCCCCCCCTCGCCCAAACACATACAGTACAATAATGGGTAAAATAACTATTATCCAGATATGGATAATAGATCATTTTCTAATTATTAAACACAACATTAGCATGCATAAATAAAGTAAATAAATACAGTTCTACTTACCACAGCAACATGCGGGCAGTCCTCCTCACGATACAGCAGGTCCTGTCCTCCGTTTGCAGACAGCATACATACATAATAAATACATTCTAGTGGCCTATAAACCCTTAATCACCTTAGCGGTTAATAACCGCTTCAGTCATTAAGGGCTTAACCCACCCTGCCCCGCTACCCACCTGGGAGGGCTAAGCACCCACCCCGGACCCACTATACCCACCCTGTACCCATTGAGTAGTATAGTGGTACATCATACCCATATAATAATATGGGTGTGATAAGCCTCTATAGCACTCAATGGGCACCCTAATCAAAATACATTAATGCACAAAACACACAATAATAAAACATAACAAAACTACAAAAAAACACAATTCACTAAATAAAAACACTAGCCAGCTAATCCAATTAATACAAACAATAACCAGATCAACAATGAATGAATTAGAACATTAACCAATCAAAGCACTAAATAAAAAAAAACTCAGAATTATTTCAAACAGTAACCAATCAAACCAAATAATTACTAAAACAATTCGAAATTAATTGTAACAGTAACCAATCAAAACAATTAATTAATACAACAGGGAAATTAATTAATAGAAACATTGACCTACCAAGAAATTAATTATTTAAAAATATCTGAAACACAACCATTAAACGCATTAGTAAACACAAGACATTAATTAAAATAAAAAATCAATTGCAAACATTTTATTTAAATAAAGCATCAAAATACCAAAGAATGACATCCACATATTAAGTGACTGGCAAAAATCACCATCCATACAAAGGCAGAAATGCCCCAAAAATATTGTCCTAATAATGTATTGATCTGTACCCTAAAGTGGTACTGATTAATACATTATCAGTCAATGTGCCCCCAAAAAATAAAAAAATATACAGAGCCAATGTTGAAACCTGTAAAAAATACATTTACAAACATGCAATATTTAACTTACTATTAGAATCGCTGGCCCTCCGACTCCCGGGGAAACAGGAAGTTCACGTACCTCGAAGGCCTCAAACAGCATCCGATGCCATCCGCCATGAAGATCCGGCTCAGGTACCCAAGTCTTCTTTCTTTAATCAGCTTCTATCTTCATCTGTCACTATTTCTTGATCTTCTTAATCTTCTATCTTCTTGTTGTAATCCAAAAAGCCCCATGGGGGTTTCCGAAGTTGAACCGCGTTGGTTTCAGATCCGGGGACCCCCTACTTCCCAAGATACAGGCCCCGTTATGGGGTGCCGGTATCTCCTATGCATTGGATTCACGCGTCAAATGATCGGGACAATTCCTTGCATAGGAGACACTGGCACCCCATAACGGGGCCTGTATCTCGGGAAGTAGGGGATCCCCGGATCTGAAACAAACACGGTTCAACTCCGGGGACCCCCTGCTACAACAGACTATTAATAAAATTTCAATCTAAACATAATTTTTATACGCCAACATTCTCGCTGACAGAGGCGGATCTCGCTGTTGCAGCAGGCGAATCTTGGCGGGGGAGCCCTTATCGGCAGGCAGGTCATCTCGCCCTCGGCAGCTCGCCATGTTTGCTCAGGCTGCTCTTACATATATTCGGGCCTTCCTGCATACCGTGAGAGCAACTCGGCAAAACCATGGCGAGTTCCAAGCCCTGCCGAAAGGCCATTAGCGCAGTTTACAGCATAGGCCCCTATGTCGCCTCGATACAACCAAACAACACCTGGATCAGACCCCTCGCAAATTTTGAGAATCTGTTTCAATGTGATGAATATCACAAAGGGATTATTGCTCAATCCTATCAGGTTCTAATACGTCAATATATAGGACAGACAAGTAAAAATAACTCACACTGGGAAAGGGATATAGGGAACACTTTAGCAGACTGGGAAGACATATATGAAAGAATAGCCAGAGCCTCTCTTTGCTCAGTGGTTAGGGAAATGAACCTGAAAGTTCTGCACAGGTGGTATTATACGCATGCACACCTCCATTCTTTTTTCCCCACTAACCTCCCCTATGTGTTGGCGCAACTGCATTAAACTAGGCACGTTCAAACATATATGGTGATCCTGCCCCAAGATAATTATTTTCTGGGGAAGGATCAGAAGATTAATAAAAGGAGTACTAGGACTGGATTTGGCTTGGGATATGGAAACCGTGCTATTAAAGCCTATAGAGGGTCTGGAGAGGAAGGCAGATTATATAACAGCACATCTTGTCGGCAGCTAAAGCAATGATTGCAAAACACTGGAAACAGAACGATCCCCCACCTCTCACAGCAATAGTGCACAAAATGAATCTTATAATGACTATGGAGAGACTCACCAGTTTAATCCACGATAGATACAAAAGTTTCCTGACAACCTGGGATCCCTGGGAGACATATATATGGCAAACCTCTATTTTGATTTACGATGCGAGATCAAAACTGACCACTAACTGTTATGCAGGTATAGTCACCAACAAGGAAGTATGTATAAATACAATTGACCGTATGCTCCCTGCGTGGAGACCAATGTGGATGCAACCCCCTACATCTCCCCACCTATCCTTTTTAATTTCTGTGCCCCTCATCCCCCCTTTTGTGTTTTGAAAAAAATAATAAAACACAAGTTAAAAAAAAATCATATATCTAAGATCTTAGCTTTTATATTAACCTTCATTAACTTTTATGGTCAGTAAAGGTACGAAGCACTTGATTGCCATGGAGTTCTGGCACAGCTACAGTACCATGGCACCTGATTGCGGATTCCCACAGCACCTTCAAGCACCACAACCATGTGATCGCAAATGGTACAGGACAATGATCACTTTATATTGATCTTATGGTTGATATCTGCCTTGTCTAAGGCCTCGTCCTTAGTGCATGATATGGAGGGAGCTACATAGCTCGTGCTATAAACAAACGTGTGAATTCCAAGCGCATGGCCATAGTGAGCGCGAGCTTGCACGTGCACGTAAGATACTAGGATACCAAAAGCAGAGGAGACAAACTTGTTTGCTATTGCAGCAAGACAGCCTGGTCATGTAAGCGGCTAACAGCCAATGAAAATTTAGTAAGCTATTCTGCCTGGATACTGTTCAAATGACTTTTTGTCAGTTGAGTTGTGCTTGCTTGCTGTGAGAATATGGACAACTCAACTATTGAAAATTTGATTTCTGAGGTTTACAAATGTGAACCTTTAATTCGTATCATGACAGAAATATCAATGATAATTTATGGAGAAAAATTTCTGATGTATTGTCTATTAGGCTAGGTCCATGGTGACCGCCCGCTCGCATCCATGCGTATGCACGTAATGTCACCCGCATTTTAGCGGGAGTGTTTTGTGGCCAGGCTAGCCACCATGGGGGACGTATCTAGGGGCGTGTCTGGGGACATGGGCTTGATGTCAGGGAGCTGGTTCGGCCCCATTGGGCAACCCGCTCACGTGACGTGCCATCTCCCCGACCATGGCCACAGGCTTACTTGTATACAATTGTTCATTTATTTATTTTTTTACTTTTTTGTAGTGTACAACGCTTATTTCAATGCATCCCTGTTTATAAAAATGTTTTTAACAAGGCATCTTTTCATGCATGACAGTGCATATATATACATACATATATATATATATATATATATATATTTATATATATATATATGTTTGCAGAATACTTCTGTAAATTGCTTGGCATTATGCATTTTATTATTTGCTAAAGGCATGTTCTCATTCATGACACTTCCTTGACACGCACCCCCACGTCATGACCGTGTTCACCCCCTCTCTCGCTTCCCAAAAACCTACAGTCCACACATCACTGGAGAGGAAAGCTTGCGCGAGGCAAGTAGCACTGTAGTGCTCTCACTCTCTTTCACTATGGACAAAGCCTAAAGCTCCCTGAGAGCTGCAGACATGAGCTCCCATAAAATTGACATAAAAGAAATAACATCCAGTAGACACATAATGGCTACCAGTGTGAAACAACTTGTGACACCCAAAATTAGAAAATGAACTCCAGAGCACCCACCAGAAAAACCTCACATGTCTGTTCTTTAGGTGTACATAACAAAGTATCCAGAACAAGTTTAAAATCTCAATTACATGCTATCAAATTAGTTTGCAGGAACATGCAATGCAAAATGTGTTACACTGTAAATAAAAGGTAATTCTTTGGAGTCAGGCTAGAAACTTGCTGTTGACATATTATATTGGCTTTATAGCAGTAGATAGAAAATATATTGGATGAGCTAATCTTTCAGATCTTCTTCCAATATAATTTGTTACATGTTGAGATAAGAGGTCTTCGCTCAATTTTGGATTCTGATTAAAAAGTATTAGGTTGGATCTTGTAAAGTTACATAGTTTGGCACCTAAGCAATAACAAATTACATTGCCAAATGACAGGAGACATAGATGAGGTTATTAAACTTTATGATTATTATTCTATGTATATATCTTTTTTTATCTTGGCTAACGATCAGGTAAATTATTTCCCATTCTCACCATGACATCTTTAAAGCAAATGATTAATAAAATGGTACACCTTTTTAATAAACATTGGAGCAATACTAATTCTAGCTAAAAGGCTAAACTATATTTATATTTCCGCTAGGTCCCGGTGCTCATATTTCGAATGCTGATACAGATATCAGCAATGTGGATCCAATTATTCAGAAAAAAAAGTCAATATTGGCAAGGAAATCCGTTTAAGCGTTTACTGAAACTTTTGTCAAAGAAGCATATGCACATTTCACAAACACAACATTTCAGGAAACATTTGTTGAAATTATAAGAATTAAATTATGCTTAATGATATATATTGACTAGCGTATTACATACAGTTAAGCTTATGTACTGTATCACCTGTGTTATGACCAACCAACTTCTTTCCCTTGAGATGCATTGCCAAAATTCAGCAATGATTTGATAAGTAGACCCAATGGGCTGATTAATCTCACTAGTGGCAGGATCTTGGATGCCAATTTGTAGCATCTGTTTAGATAGTGTGAGCTATTTTACATTTCACCATTAATACGGATGGTTAAATGACAAATATACTTAGCAACAATAACAATAGTTGTCAACATTTTAAAAAGCACAGAAGATTGTCCAGGACAAAGAGTACACTCAAAACGTCTATGATACTTAGATTTCCAGACCCATGTATTTCATTTTACATCAAGAGATACAGTACAGAATGTAAAATTGGATTAAGGGGTTCTTTTCAGCCATGGATTTTCACGGCTCAGTCTCCAAAACATTTTTTTCCCTGCTTATCTCCTGGTTTATATTTGCCAGCCAGTCCCTGCAAGGTTTTCTTCTGTATTATGATGGTCGATAAGGGTTACAATTACACACATATGCAATCCTAACAGTACTGACAATTGCAACAGACAGCTGTCTCAGGCAGGGACCATTTTGAGCTATTTAAATATAGAAATCCAAATGACCATCTTAAGGTATAATTATTTACAACAATAAGGAGATGATGTACTGTAACAATTGTTTCTATATTAACAGTTGACATACAGCGCAATTAGTAAATGTGTAAAGCATATACTGTACAAATATACTACCCGCAAATAGTCCTATATGATGGAGGGAACAATATCTAGTCATGTAGGTCACTTAATTTTTTGCAGGCAGAACAGAGAGATGGATCAAAATGCTACACACAGCAGTATTATTAATATACTCAATCCCTACATAATTAAAAATATATATATTACTACTGTATGTACAGTAAAGAACATTTAACATATCAGGTAATATATGTCAGTATCTTTTGATATCTAACAATTTTGGCCAGTTAACATAAATGCATAAGAGAATATCTAATTAAATACAATATGTAAAATTATTCTACACATCACATTATATGGTAGTGCTATCTGTGTCAGATATGTCTCCAACGCGATGGACACCACATGTGGGAACTGAATGCATGTACCTGTCAGTAACTGTCATTTATTTTACATATTCATAGTGTAGACAGTGTCATTAATCTTATATATTCCTAGATTTCACCTCAGTGTGTTACAACACTGGTTAGTTATAACTTATTAAGTGGTACTACATCTGTTAACCATTTATGTAGTAAGTGTATACTTCTCAAATACAGATGCTATCATGTGTAACAAGATGAGATGTCTTGCACAGACTCTATCCGTGAATATATAATGTGGAAAGTGCTACTATAGCTCTTAATAACAGAAACTACGTACAGTACAGTCTAGCATTCTAGATACAATATATCTAAACAGGATCTGTAGAAGTTTAGCCTTTGTATATATTCTCTGAATAGATGTTTTCTTACAATCCACAGAAAACTGTTAATATTCCTGAGTTAAGGGAAATACCCTAAAAGACACTATGCACCATATAATTTACTCAACAGATATATATCAACCATATTCCACATACTCCCTCACAACAGAGTCAGGAAGGATACGGGTGTGATTCCCAAGACTGGATAATGTAGTTTCTCTGCACCTTTGATATATTTGAAACTGGATATCTTCTTACCGCACCATTCTAATAAAATCTTACACAGCGCACAACTTTTCGGGGATCTCCCTGCCTCAGATACAATATTTCACCTGAGTAACGGAGATCCCAGAAACTTTGTGCCTTTGCAACCTGCAAATAAAGCACTTTACTATACTATAATGTCTGGTGTAAGACTTTATTAGAACAGTGCTGCAAGAAGATATCCAGTTTCAAGTTTAACTACGTGCTAGAAGTGGGATCCCAGCCACTCTTCAACTGTTTGCACTTTACAAAGAAAAAGGACACCACTACAATTATCTAAAAGGAGTGTAGTAAGATCCAAAACCTTTATCTTAATCTTCGATTTATGGCAACCCAGCTTGAACCATATGTTTCATGGACTTGACCAATGTAGGGCCTGGGAGGAAGTAAAGTATACTTTAAAGACATAGTGAGGTTAGTACAGTAGCATTAGAGCACAACACGGTGCCTGTGTACTGAGAATCCTTTGATGCTTGACTACTTCCAAAGTATGGTATAGCATAAGGACGGGACGATTTGATCCAACCACCCAATAAATATTGCCTATACAAAGGTGGTCAAATCATAATCTTTATTATATCCACGTGGATGGAGAGTGTCCACCTCATGGATGTCGTAAGCCTCATGTCTCTTAAGTCACTTGAGTCTATCTCCCTCCCTACGTAGCTTACGCACCACCTCAATGAGCTGAAACCTCAGCTTACTAACATTGTGCCCAGCCTGCACAAAGTGTGCAGACACCGGTTGGTCAAGCACCTTACACCTAATTGTTGACTTGTGCTGACTAATCCTCTCCTTGGTTTTACGTGTTGTTTCCCCTATATATGATATTCTGCACGGATATTTAATTAATTAAATAAATAAATAACATAGTTATATTGCAAGTAGTGTAATGCTGAATATTATACTTGCGGCCTTTATGGGGATGAGAAAAGGTAGATCCCTTCTGAACTTTGCCACAAAGGCTCAAGACAGACAGGGAAATGTGCCCTTAATTGGCTGTCCATTGAAATGTGAGGATACCATTTTGGTGGACCCTATGTCTGCCTCCACCTGTGTGTGTCATAATGTGTACGCTCTCCTGTATGATGATAATGGAAGATCCTAGAAGGTCCCCTTAGATTAGCATCCAATTGCAATATGTGTCAGTGTTTATTGATGGCTTTCTTTATTTTGGAACTCATTAAATAGAAAGTACTAACAAATGGTATTCGTTTGGATTTGGCACCACCTGGCTTCGCTTTAAGAAAACCAACCCTATTGCTCTTCCTCATTATGTAGTAATCTGATGGTATAACCTCTTTCCTTAACTTTGTTGGACATCTCCTGGAGTCTTGTATCCACCTTAGCCTCCTCACTGATTATGCACCATAAAAATAGACAATTTAATTACAGCAATAACTGTTTGAAAACATAAAAATAGTAAAACAAAGTTACATTTACCAACAAAAAGTCACTTTTAACCAAGAGTCACCTAAATGGCTTGATAGTGGGTAGGCTTTTACAGAATTCGTCCTTTGAGAAAACACAAAGACCACTTGGGCTTCTCTTCCAAAGGCGGGACTCCAATAGGATACATTGAATAAGCCTTGCTTGATAGTGTCTTAGCTATAGCTGTAGACCCATTTCTCTCCTTATTTAAACCAACTAATATCCCAAATGTCAAAAACAAAAGCAATTTCAGCTTTTAGCAACAGTTTCATTGGAGCGTTTCTAGAGCCAATAGGCTGTCAGTGCCTCTCTCACCTGAAAAAAAAATCCCGCTTCTAACATGGCAAGGTAGGAAGCTGTGTGAGATTCTGTAAAAGCGGCTTTTCCTTCGGCTCTTGTGGAGTACATTATTGAGGCAAAAACACAGAAGCAACCCACTCATGTGAGTAAGACTGATCGGCTTTTACAATCCTAGCCTTTCAGGATGCGGGTGTATAGCCCCTACACGACTTACCACCTGTTATTACGTACAAATGCAGCGGCCGTTAATGAGACACTTCACGCTGTGTATACCTCGAAATACCCATGTGATGGCACGCAATTTCTTCCAACCGTACCTTAAGACGCGAGTGCAGAAAATTGCATTTTAGTGTTCTGGTTTTTAAACACCTGAAATTGACACAGTAGCACAGTAGCACAGTACTGTACACATTACAATTTATTGATTTAATTGCATTTAATTGCACACAATCCATGAAATTCAAATAAAGCAACCGTGATAAACACGTGTGCCTGGGGCGATTGGCCACGTTAAGGCCACGTTACAGTAGCGCACACGAAAACAGCTCTGTGATTTGTTCGAATAATGGCCACTGCATCTGTATATCGCTAAAAGCCGAAATTGCTTTTGTTGGTTGGGATAATGTTAAATAAGGAGAGTGATGGCTCCACAGCTATAGCCAAGACGCTATCAAGCAAGGCTTATTTAATTTATCCTATTGGAGTCCTGCCCTTGGGTGAGAGGTTCCAGTGGACTTTGTGTGATTTGGATTTTTCTAAATACAATTTCAGTGTAATCCTATCAAAGCTACCCTCTATCCAGCCATTTAGCTGACCCTTTGTCAATAGTGACTTTTTGTTGGTAAATGTTACTGAGCTGTTTTATTATTTTAATTTTTATAAACGGTTATTGCTGTATTTAAATTGTGTATTTTTTATGGAGCATGTGCTTCTCTGTTTTTTCCACAAATCTTAGATCTTGTTGATCTTTTAGAAGCAACCATCACCCCATTGAGAGTTATCTGTTAGTACTATTCACATGTGCCTAAAATACGGTATATTAATATTAACTACCACATAAACTATTTGTTAATATATAACAAATATTACCTGTGTCTAGTGCTAACACTTATGTGTGTGTGTTTAATTTAAACACATTGAATGTATCACTTGCACATGTTTGCATCATTATTCTAAGTTAG
Source organism: Ascaphus truei (assembly GCF_040206685.1). Classification (NCBI taxonomy): domain Eukaryota; kingdom Metazoa; phylum Chordata; class Amphibia; order Anura; family Ascaphidae; genus Ascaphus; species Ascaphus truei. Next base: position 53,808,617 of record NC_134489.1, on the reverse strand, counting down.
TTTTACAGTGTGTTATGCTTGTTTGGGCTGATAATTGTATATATTCCATATATATATGTGTGTGTGTCTAAATATATACATACATTTAAGTTACTACAGTATATAGATACAGACTGAGTTTGAGATACTTTAGGAAGATATTTTTCTTCTATGTGTGGATATACCACAGTTTACTAGTAACTATAGTTCCATAGTTAAAGTGATCATCTTTAAGTGAGAGTATATAGTTAGACTATAGTTTGACTAGAGGTGACTGGGGACTGGAACTACTGCAAACTCTTCCACACAAGGCAACAAACAGTGAGCTACAGATGCAGCAGCTGTTATTCGAACATTTCACGGAGCCGTTTTCGTGTGCTCTGCTGCATTACACGTGGCATATCACACCGACACGTGTTTATCGCAGTTGCTTTGTTTGAATTTCATGAATTCTGTTTCTTTGGGTGCAATTCTTCGAATGTCCGTGGCAGAAATGAATGAATTGTAATGTGTACAGTACTGTGCTACTGTGCTACTGTGTCAATTTCAGGTGTTTAAAAACCAGAACTCTAAAATGCCATTTTCTGCACTTGCCTCTTAAGGCGGTAAGGTTTGAAGAAATCATGCGCCATGACATGGGTATTCCGAGGTATACAACTCGTGAAATGTTCGAATAACGGCCGCTGCATCTGTACCCCTGACCACACTATGATCTCATGCCTGTTAGCCTGCACAATTATCCCCCCCCTTTTACACCTTATTTTACTGCAGCCTCTCCCAACACTGACTGCACACAACTGCCCTCCCACCCTCAACCCTCACCCACTCAAACCACTGCAAACCCTAGCATTGCAATGCAGCAAAAAAAATGACAAGGAAAAGGCACACCTCTGTTGTTTAGTCTGCACATACTCACTTGACTAACAACAGCTCCATGCAGCATTACCTACCTCTGTGATAATGAACCTGCTATGTACCTCATCTTTGTTCTTTCTCGTGGCCTCATGAAAATATTACTCTCTCTGTCCACTACAAACTCCTCCCTCCTGGCCCACACCCAATATACCATACACCCTGGATTTCTCAAAATCTAATGAATGTTGATGGAGAACTCTAAAAACCAGCACACCAACCACAGCTCAATCTAATGGCAAACATCACAAATTTACAACTTGCAAACAACTAATCACATTTCTACTCATACTATTACTCTCTTTAGCAGGTGATAGTGAACTTAACCCAGGCCGTCCATTTCCAATGCTGTCCCATACCCCTGAGAATTCCCCCTTCAAATTCCAAAAAGGTCTATCTGTCGCCCATATAATTATCTGGAGCCTGCTGCCCAAACTGGATGAACTAAGGGCATGGTGCCTTATGCATAAACTCAAAGCCATCGTTCTCACAGAAACATGGCTAACCCCTAAAACTCCTGATGCAAATATCGCCATTCAGGCATACTCCATTTCTAGGAGAGATAGGTCAAAGACAGGAGTAGGGGTTTTATTTTATATTGCAGACACGTTACAATTTATTATCCTCTTTTGAAATCCTAGTTGGCAAAATCTGCCTCTCCTTTTCTAAGCCCATCTTGCTTGCTGGCATCTACCGCCCCCCTAAAGCCCCTCTACAGTGCCTGACTGACATCACCCAGTTTTTTGCCTCCATTTCCTCTCAGAATGAGAAGAGTGAGCTGCTAGTTCTTGAGGATTTCAATTTCAATTGGCTCGACCCTAAAAACCACAAAATCCAGATACAACTCAAGTCACTTAACCTAACGCAACTCATTTCCCAACCCACACGGACAAACTTGAAATCTCACAACAATTCCTTGCTAGACTGGATTCTCTCTTCAAATCCCAGCCTAGTCCAATCCTCTGGCATCCTTCCTGACATTTTCAGTGACCATGCAATAGTATACTGTGTAAGGAAAATTAAACCTATGACCATAAACATTTCTGGTGCGGATCCTTTTGCGGGACCCATTCCAGAAAGGCCATTGTTTTGTGTGGCCAGGCACATTACACATATAACATATTGCATCCTACATTTTCTACCTTCAGGTGTATTCCTCACCTTGACCTAATGGAGGTGCTATTTCCTCAATTCTTCATACCCGACGGGGCAGACTTTACATTCAGCACTTGCTTATGGCATTATCTTTACATAGCACAGCAATCCTTTCATACCCGAAGGGGCAGACTTTACACTCAGCAATTGCCAGCTGCAATTTTCACTTTCTTCAGACATTTTTTGGTTTTTCTGCTTGGGTTCAGCACCTTATATCTTCATCTACTGACCTCTGGTTGCTATTGCATCCCCACTTCACACACTTCACACATTCTCTGTGTGTGCTGTAAGCGCAACTGGTCATACACAGTGGGACAGACTTTGCTTGCTTTTCACTTCAGTTGGGCGGCCATTTTAAATCCCCTTATTTATTTTCAAACCCACAGTTTTCGCTGCTCAGTGCTTTTTGGACTGATCCATTAAAAGCCACCAATTGTGATGCCCACACCACGTTGTAGCTTCTTTTAGTCCCAGATAAAGGCTGGAAACGTTATACTTCTCTTACAAGGAGTTTATTTACAGGGATTAAATCATACTGTTGCGGCCCCTTTTATTCTCCTATATCCCCGAATTTTTTCAGGGATGTTTTCCGAATGTCACGCACTTTGCCGCGTTCAGCCGCATTCATGGCTAGACAGCGCTAATAGCACTAATACAATGAAACCGCCCACGGTGCCTAAAACGGCCGGAACATGCTGCATCTGCCCGCGGTTTTAAAAGTCGCGCTGAAACGGCCGCACGAGGCTGAAGGCGGCCGCCACTGTATGCTAACAGGCCCACCGTCCCTAAAAATCAAAACAACACATAAAAATAACACCTATTCCCTTTAGGGAAAACTAACTACACAGTAGCTTAAGCCCTTGCTAACTGGATGGTCAGCTAAGCTAGTTCCCAAGCCAAAACATGCCCTGGCGTATGCTACAGTGTAACACAGTTTCTGCATACAACAATAAAGTGTTTTTGCTTATCTGTCAGTCCTTTAGAGCAGACATCACCGCTTCAGCACGGTGAAACTCCTCTATAGGTCCTATGTACCAGCTTCCGTAGCTGGGGAGCACTTTCTATCTCCCCCGTCTCTGGAGAAAACAGTCTCTCAGCATAGCAGCTTTCAGTCTGTCTTTTAAACCACTTCCTTGTTCACTCAGACCAGGCTGATTAACTCCATTAGTTAGCAGCTGCTGCTGGATTCTCTTAGAAGAAATACATTTCTGTGGACTGTAAAGCACACTTACTGCACTGTTCCAGCCCCTACAGGACAGTGATGGTGTCACAATATATAAATATATATTATATATATATGGTATATACAAAATTTAAGATATGATGGGTGAAAAAGGCGACAAAAACATCCACCGTTAGCATATAGCCAAAAATATCATCACTTGTGAGAACATTCACATGTCTTAGACAGGTATGCAACCCTGCCTTTCACCATTATCCCCTATCATACAGTGCTTCCACTGCAGCAAGGGATTCTGGGTAAAGACAGGCAAATGGACACACACTGTGTCACCTTTTGCCTGAATGTGCTCACGAGTGATATTCTTTATTGGCTATATGCGTTGAAGGTTTTTTGTCACCTTTTTCACATACCATAACTTAAATAATGTGTATGGTAAACCTACCCAGCTTGAAAATTGCAAAGCCAGTACATATATACATACATACTGTACACACACACACACACACACACACACACACACACACACACACACACACACACACACACACACACACACACACACACACACACACACACACACACACACACAAGATTCCCCATCTTGGTCTCTTTCTGAGATCTGATCCTAGAATTTTATATCCCCACTTATATACCCAATAGTGACATCACTAGTCACTATGACTACTAGTAGAGGGGTATAACATTCTATTTAGTATCGTTACTTAATTACATCACTTGGCACTGTCTAAAAGGCTAACGTCTCACGGCTAACATCCATTCACACATCTCCATGTTCCATTACGACTTCATTTCCATTGTTTGATGTATATAATTTGATTCCAATTTCTTGCACAGTAAGATGTTTAATCCTACAGAAAAAAATAATTTGTTTCAGATAATGCTATTATTGTACAGGTACACAGGACCTATCACAGGGGAATAATACTGGCAAAAAAAGTATATTTGCACGGGATCTTAAAATCCAATGTTGGGCGCCAGAAGCATAAAGAGATATAAGCCCATATTTATGTATTGTTCCTATGCTCTAAGAAGCTTCTGTAATACACGTTACATCTCATTAGTTGTATTCTGTTACTGGAAGGTGTAATATGGCATATATATATAAATCATAAATTATTTAGCCAAAGATGTGGTATATATTAAAGATCAGCCCTTGACATGCATATGCATTTATTTACAGAATGTATTCAATTATGAAGGGTAATTTTGGAAGTGTCGCCATTAATGGTGTTTGAGAAATTGTGCAATGTTCCATATCCTTTAAGGTATTTTATAGTTTACTTCAGATTAAGAGGTTTCATCAGATATACCTACTGAAGTATATATTAATCATGTTGTCTTTCAGTCATAAGGTTTTACAGTTGGTTCTTATCCTTGTGGATTTATTTCCATATTCAGCTGCCCCTTTAATGGATAAATTCTATATACTGTAGTTTCAAGCATCCGTTCGAGCTGTTTTTGGCCAAATTGCCCAAATGACTTAAATGGGGATTTTGTTTGAAAATGCCCTTTCGGCTGATTTAGACAACAGTATATAGAATTTACCCCTAAGTATATAGAGCGGACTCTTTATTGTCCCTGAATAAGTAACGTACTTGGCCTGTATACTCTAGTCTACTTTAAGATACATTAATTGGAGTTTGTAATATTACAATCCTTGTATAGCCTGAAGCTATCATTGTACTGAATGCTATGTCATGTCTGGAGACCAACCTAGACTTTTGGCAGTCCAGTGCACTTGATGGAAACAGATCAAATACAGGAAACAGTACACACTCCAGAATGAAATCATGTTTTAGTTTGTGAGTTTGTTCCGCACAGAGATTATTTTAGTTAGTAATGTACAGTACTCTAGTTGTACATAAAACATCACGTGTCCTCTTCAGATGTACTCATGTTTTCATTGGACTAATTAAGGATTCCTAAAGCAGTACAATGTAATTCTAATGTCGTGTTCATACCACACTTTTATCCTGCAAATACTGTAGGAATCACAGGAAGTCATCACAGAATGTGTCTGATGCAGAAATGATTTTCACTTAAGCAGCATCTGGCGACATCACCAGTCATGCAATTCCTAAATGTGAAAAGCAGCCATCCCCATTAGCCTGTCAGAGATCTGGCTCATATAATTGGTTCTCCATTTCAGACATGCTGTCTCCCAAGACTAATAGAAAAGTAAAGGGAAACAATTGCAGACATACTTCCCATATCTATGTGGAAAATTAATGCGGATCTTTCCCAAAAGTGCAATTGAAATAAAATCACTGGTTTTAAATGGTAAGATCCTTCGTCCCTCTCAACTATAATGGTTTGAAATGTTATTCCAGTACTGCAAACCTGATCTTAATACTTTCTAAAACATGTTCTTTAGAAGAGTAGCCAGATGTTTTAAAGAGACTTAGCACAGCTGGAGGTTGTTTCTAGCAAATTTAAATTGAAGACTATAGGTACCACTTCAGAGTTTTTTAAAAGGCAATTTCCAAAATGCAAAACCAAAAGATGTGAGATTCAACCTTTCCCTAGCCTTCAAATGTATGCAAGAAACATGTCAAAGCAATATCACATATAGTACAGTACCTGTCACCATTGATATCAGTAGCCAAGTAAGAAGTACAGTATTGCATTTTAAGCATATGAAATACACAACCTAGAACTCCAATACTTAAGAGATTGTATGAATAATCAAACCTGTGATTGGCATCCTACAGATGTCTTGGTTCATATTGGTTTGATATTTTCTGTGCCTCCTATCCAAGGTAATGGAAGACACTACCTCCACCTCACATTGATTTTCATAATTAATCAGCTTGTTATCTCAGAGCCATGATATGCTTTATCGTTTCGAATTTGCATTATCCCAGTTCAATACTATACTCTATTTTTACTCTCAAAGGATTTTAATTCATAGGACTGGTACTTTAAAGTATTATATTTTTAACAAACAAAGATCTGTTCCTGTTATTTCCCAGTAATAACTGTGATCTGTTATTTTTGTTTTGATAATTATTTTGTTCCTTTATACAAATTAGATTATTTGGGGTAGTGAGCAAAGCTAAAATGTCCATGATCCAATATATGTTTTGGCTAGTATCCATCAGAAATTCTGTGAAGGGAATATCATACTGTATCCCCATTTTATTAAAACTGTTGAGTGGAAATATATTCTTGTCTTCCAGTGAAATTCATCTGTTTTCTCAAGCGAGGTTATTGCAACATTCTTTATGAAGAAGAAGAAACTTATACTACAGCTGTTGAAGGATACTTAAGCCAGATGACTCACTGGAATACTCTTTGAACATATAGTAAGCTTGTTCTTTTCAAGCCATAATGACAGATTTTGGACAAATGTCCAAAATTTTTGTGTTGTAATAAATAGTGTGGGGATCTATTCATGGAAAATAATTGTACAGGTACTTAAACCAAACATTTTCAATGAAATTTGAAATTTAAAATCTAAAAAATACAACCATTAATGAAAATCCTAAAAATTAAACACACCCAAAATGTTCCCGACTAATAACTCCCAAGCACTATCTGCAAAATTTCTCCACATTTTTCAGGACCTTATGGGTATGCTCACTTTAGTTTAATAGGCCTTATCAATAATTGACACCTGTTAACTTGAGTTATACAGATGCTGCGGCCGTTATTCAAACATTTGCCTGGGTAAATTTTGCGTTGTGCCGCCTGTAGGTTGAGAAATATTCACAAGTTTTGCCGGGACAGACATAATGGCCCATCGGATAAACAGAGCAAGGGTCCCTGCTGTGTGAGTCCTACCGGGCTCTGTCTCTCTGCAATAGACGCGCAGTAAGAGATAGGCTGAATCAGTCCCTCTAACTGCACGCCTCTCACGCGGGGGTTTTATTTAATTTTAAACATTACAGTAATGTAGCAGGGGGCTCCAGAGCTGAACCACATTGATTTCAAGTCCGGGGACCCCCTACTTCCAGAGATACAGACCCAGTTATGGGGTGCCGTTATCACCTTTGCATGTAAATGTGTCACGTCACGTGATCGGGACATTTCAATGCATTGGAGATACCGGCACCCCATAACGGGGCCTGTATCTCGGGAAGTAGGGGGTCTCCGGACCTAAAATCAATGCGGTTCAGCTCCGGAGACCCTCTGCTACATTACTGTAATGTTTAAAATTAAATAAAACCCCCATGATCACCTGTGAGAGGTGCACAGTTAGAGGGACTGATTCAGCCTCTCTCTTACTGTGCGTCTATTATAGAGAGGCAAACCCCGGTAGGACTCACACAGCAGGGACCCCTGCTATGTTAATCCGATGGGCCATTATAGTCTGCCCCTGCAAAACTAGAGAGGATCACGGGCAAATCTCAAAATCCATTTCGATATTTGTTCGAATAACGACCGCTGCATCTGTATAATGTAGTTATAACAGTAATAGCTATCTTCTCTACCAAAACTTTCTTTACATTGTTTCATTAAGCAGCAGTCCAAGCTGCATTTTTCTCCCTTTAATATATGCATAAATACAATCCGCACATTGATAACTAATTATCTAATTTGCTGATGAATCCGTTCGCCTGTGATCGATCGGTAAAGATTTGACTCAGGGGTTCACTAAATGGTGGTCAGTGCAGCAGAAGAGGATCAAAAATGCAAAGTTCTGTGGGAAAGATCATGTGAACAGGCAGTAACTAGATATAATTGGTGCACTGCAAGAGAGAGGACAGGGCTCATAAAGGGGTGTGCCGGAGACTTTTTCAGAAGAGGAAAGGGGTATGACTTTTTAAATGGTTGCTATGAAACAAAAAATGCTTGTTACATTATAATACATTAAAAATGTAATTCAGAGTTGTTATTTTTAAAAAAAATGCTACAAGTATTTTCTCATAGAATAGAACTGATTTATTAATAAAAACACATGTAGGATATTGCTGGGTCTGCAGCTTTAATATCTTATTTTTTTCTCTTAATGATGCAGTGTGTAGTCATCAATTGTTTTTCATGCTCAATATCTGAAATATTCTATTGTGAATTTCACACTTAATCCTGAAAAATTGCACAAAACAAGGTCATGGAAAGGTGCGTATTTGATGAACCCTTCAAATCTCATTGATACAACATTAAAAAAAATCGCAGCCACGTTTGTCTAAAAAATATACATTAATTATGGCCTGAAATTTTGCAGTAGATTTGTCCACTATTTGCTGTGTCCTTGACAATCCTTATTTGTAGATTTTAATAATCTCTAGCAATGGACTATATAAAAAAGCTATGGAAGTGTATTACGTTCCTGGTTTTACAGTATTTTTTGCATAAGGTTTTGGTGTGACCAAAAAATAAGTATTTTTTGCATGAAAGTCTTTACCATACGATTGGAGACATTCAAGAATGGGGGGTGGAAGTGCAGTCTCATTGGCTTTCCCTGGGTGAATGACAGGCAGATAAGTCTATCATGGAAGGGGAGCGATGTGATGCTTCATTGGGTTCCCTGTGTCCGTGACAGGCCATTCAGCCTAGCACAGAGAGTTGTGCAGACATCCTTAGAGTTTTATAAATATAGATAGTACTCATTCTGTGACAATATAATCTGTGCTACATCAAATACATTTTAGGTCGAAACATTCAGTACTGTAGCAACCTCATTTTGTGATAACAACTACAGCACTAACATGTTTTAGGGGTTACGCCAAGTTGAACTTTGTGGAAGATTATGATGCACTTTCTACTTTTTTTTTAGTACATACCATTAACATCTGTACACCTTGTGTGGTCCATTTCTGTGCACAATAAACCCGAACTTTTGACGCTGATAGTGCGTTTTGAGACATTTCAGTTTAGTTAATAACCGCACATAAGCACAAATTAAAATGAGATTTCTGTGTGTAAATTTTAATGAGATTGTAGGGTCATGTGATGTCATGTTGAAGCCGGGTTGCCACGGAGACGCGTCACTGGAAGGGTAGGTAAGTAAAAGTTACAAAGGCCTCACGCAATCTCCAGCATTAATTTTAAATGCTTTCAGGGAAGCATGGGGCCTTTATAATAGCTGCGCACCCCCCCCCCTCTGAAAATCTTGCTCCCACCTGTTTGCGCACCCCTGTGTTATTGCACATATAAAAGGTAAGTATAATTGGGTAGTCACTATTGTACCAATATAATGTTAGTATATACAGTACTATGGTTGAAGACTAATCATACTCTGATGAACTAGTTTTATCAACCTTGTATTCAGTATTTGAGCATAGTGCTGTTAGTAACCGCGTCGCCCTGCCAGATGTAGTTTAACAGAGGTATGGTGGTAGCATCTGCCTCACGGGTACTAAGGATCGATAGAGCCGGCAAACCCTGTGAGATCAGCGGGAGGCTGTGGGATATATACGGTGTGTTGGCAGTACGGCCAAGTGCATTCTTGCGGGTTTGCCGGCAACTTAATAAGGTTACTTAAGAGATACTGATAATACCAAAATAGCCGACATGATACATCAGGGAGGTTGCCGATCCGCAATTGTTAGCCCATATAGATCGCGGATGTCAATTCAATATTTAGAGACCGAGAACCCCCCAACTAGAGAGTATATAATTTTAAAAACGAAGTTTAAAAGAGGAACGCTTGTAAGCGCATATTCTCAACCCGTGACGTCACTTGTGACATGCGCCAATCACAACCTGCACGCAGGCACCGCACCGCTAGGAGAGGAGACACCGCAGGGCCCGCCTCCAGGCATCGCCCCCGTGACTACATGAGCAGCGCTCAGCACGCTCTGACTACGCGCAGAAGCCGCACGAATACAGGCACTCAGGGGTTAATGCAATCCATTATCCCACAGTTGCCACTGACTCCACCCCTGCATATCGGTACACAGCATACCTGTGATTACTCCATACCCTGCAGCTGTGGGCTGTCCTGCATTCATTACGCTGCAGCTTTGGGCTGCCATTCAAATGGCTGCCTGCTCTTTAAATGCTCAGTCAGCCCTCCTCCAAACTGGCTGAGCATAAACTCTTGTCAGTGTGTGCTTACCTCAAGCTTCCTGGTTTCCTGTCTTGCCTTTTCTTGCTTCCAGTTCCTTTTACCCCTGCTTGTGCCCAGACTCCTGACTTTTCTGACCCCTGGACCACGGCTATGGACGCAACTATTCTGATCTCTCTATCCCTGGACCCCAGCACCGCATCAACGACCATCCGATCTGCTCCTCTCCTCGACCACGACAAGTACCTCAACTAACCTGACCTCTCCTACCTTGACCCAGCTTCATGACTAGCACTCTGCACTCCGGACGTTTCTGCTCGGTTGTTGGTCGGTGACATTCAATATCCCCACCTCAGCCTCATGGTCCCGCCTTGTTTGTGGTGAGCACTCGTGACAACAGGTAAGAGACGACGTGTCAACACCTACTAAAAGACAGAAGAAAAGTAGTAAATACCAGAAGAAAAAAAGAAATCTTTAAAGAAACAACAGAGACTTACCAGAGACTGGCCTTCAAGCAACGGAGGATGCATTTTTTCATATCAAAGTTGAGGATGCATTGTTTTGGGTCAAGTTGAGTAAACACGACGGGGGGGGGGGTAGCCCTTTCATTACCATAGAGGTTAGTAAGGTAATGAGGGGGGTTATTAATGTATTTTAATATTGTTCATTGATTTTTTTTTCATTATACAGTAGTTTAATATTGATTGCCAATGTGGATAGCTAAGCTCTCCATTGAGAGGGCTTTGTTATCCACAGTGACAATCAATGATTTTATGTTTATATTTATTTTTAACCACTATTAGGCATATTTAGCTAATAGGGATATTCGGCATTAGCATTAGACCCTGGCAGATATATAATTACATATCTTTTCATATTTCTTCAGTGGTGGAATCAGATAGATATGATTGCAATCAAATAAGGGGTAAATATTAACTAATTAAAAGTATCTTTCATAGGAGAAAGGTGAGTTGGCTAGAGTAGCCATGTGTATTAACCCTGGTTGCATATCTAAGTCAAGTGCTCAAAAGTATTCTGTTCATGACAAATGGTACATTGGAGAGGATTGAGGGGAGATATTACTCACTTGAGGGACCAAATGAGAGGTCAAAAATGGGCCAGCTAGAGAGTGGTGTATTAACCCTTGTCCCGTTTGCAGCTCACGTGCTCACAGGTGTGCCATACGTGACAAGCCACATTTGGCTAATAGGGATATTGGTAGTTAGTCTAGATGGGGGTACTGTTTATTTGGGGATAGGGTGGGTGTAGGCGGACGCTCACAGAGGTATGCAAGGGAGACTGATTATAGTGAAATTAAATAAGCCTTTTATTGCGCCTTTTCCTTAACATCAGGAAACCATCCAAACAAGGGGTAAACAAAGCTTCTATACACTTGGGAGTATTTCTAGTGAAATACTATGCAGTTCACAACTCCCTTAGATAAGCATGTCTCCCAGCTCCAAACATATAGCATGAAATGAACAGATATAAAATGTCTTGTAAATAAAAGTCTTATCTGTTCCTTGTGGTTTGGAGGGAAAATCTTCTCTGTCCCTGGTTGCTCCCTTTTCTTCAGGGTTTGTCAGCATTCAGGTTTAGAAGTTTCCCCTGTGTCTTGAAAGCAGGTCTGCTGTTTCTTCTGGCAGGGCTCAAGACAAGTGTCTCCAAGTTCAGCTCAGGTGTGAGCTAAGGAGTCTCTCTTCCTGTCTCAAAAGATAGGCTTTTCTAAGCCATCTAATAAGGCAGGTGGTGTTTGTTAATTGACTACCAGCAGTTAACCACCACACTGCTGGATTAGATGCACATTACCTGAACAGGGATAACTCCCCTGTTACAGTGGGTATGTGGTAGGAGGGCTTAACCCCTTCATTATCTTAGCAGTTAGACACTAAGGCAGGGGAGCGCAAACTTTTGAAGCTGCGCCACCCTGTCTTCCCTTCCCTGGCTCTCGCGCTCCCCACCTTGTATCCACATCAAATGACGCTGCGTGTTCATGTGCCATCACATATCCTGTGGCGTCATTTGATGCGTGAGATGTCACATCACATGGCCCATGGCGTCATTTGATGCCGCATTGCCATGGCGATCCTGTCACAAAGCCGGCTGAATCCCGGTAAGTGGAGTGTTGCAAGGGCCTCAGACGATCCCCCGGCATTTAATTAAATGCCTGGGGAAGAGTGTGGGGCCTCTGCAACTGCCCATGCCCCTCCAGCAAAATCTCCTGCCCCCCCTGGGGGGCGCACCCCCCAGTTTGCGCACCGCTGCACTAAGGTAATAATGCTTTTTTTTTTTCAATTATTTTTTTTTACATAGGTTTCAAGCAGAGGGTCTCTGGAGCTGAACCCCATTAATTTAATGTCCAGGGACCACCTGCGCTACCTGGGCGGTGCCAGTATCTCGGTGCTGTATAAATGTGTGACGTGGGCCGTAACATGGAGATTTAAACTTACAGGAGATACTGAAACCCCCTATGGAGGTCTGAGCCTAAGGAAGCAGGGGGTACCCAGAACTGAAATTAATGGGGTTCAGCTTAAGAGACCCCCTGATTCAAATCTATGTAAAATATAATAATAATAATAACCGAGAGCGCATTGCTCATCTGAAAGGTGAGTAGCGATAGTCTCTCTCCAGCTCATGGCCCATCAAGCAAAAGATGAATCTTGTTGGGTCCCATTCAAAAGCATGGAACCCAGCAGCATAATCCGTTCAGGGCAACAAGACCTTCTACTACCCAGTGACAAAGATCAGGGTGTATTTGGCAGTATTTGTTCTTAAGGTCCCAGAGAGTGTAAGTCTGGCAACATCTGTATATAATGATAACTAAACAACTATATATAGCTATAACTTATAGCACACCATAACTATAAATAACTATCAACAAAGTATAACAACAACTAACAAACAATACCTACTGCATAATAATGATAACTAATGGAGCCATGGCTGGTCCAGCTATCTTTCTGCCCCTCCTGTCACGTAACTCCAAGTAACTACAGGCAGTGATAGGCAATCCTGTGGGGTTTTCCCCCCCTCACGCAGCCTCCCTGATTGGAAATAGAGGTGCTGTCATGGGGTCTGTGTTGCAGCCAATCCTGGTGCAGACTCTGTGCCCTCCCCTTTTGCATTAGGGAGGATGTTCCAAATTGTAGGAGTCAGTTCCCCTCCATCTTTCCTAGGGAGAGGAGGTGTATGTCCTCCTCCACCCCTCCTGGGGAGATGAGCGTGTGTCAAGTTCTCCTCCACCCTCCTGGGGCAGGGAGAGCAAGATCTGTGCATGGCACAAGGCCTCAACCATTAACTTCTGGCCAGCACCATCCAGGGATCTGAGACCCCTACTCTACAACATACAACGCTGTTTACCATCTGCAGTGGTTGCTACAAATAAAGACCTAATTTATATATCCCTGGCTGAGTTGCGGTCTATTAGCCAGAGGTATAGGAGAGAAAGAGCTGTCATGGTAGAGACTTCCTGGAGCCTTGTTGTAGCCTGCCGTGTCTGGAGGCGCTGTAAAACATAAGGATCACGGTAAGCCTTTCCTGGGCCCGATCCCATTGTGGAACCTCAGCTCTCCTGGACACTCACAGGTATGCACGCACCAAGACATCAGTAGTAGCAGCAACATATTTCCAAAGAGGGGGTAAACAGGGCTACACTAATACATAACTATATTTATTGAACTATGTAACGGTAACTATAGAACTACAGCTAACACAAACTACTGTAGAACTACAGTATAACAAACTATATCAATAGAGCTGTAATTATAACTAACTATACATAATTTATGATAGCTGTAGAACTGGCTAACTACAACTACAGTAGCTAAGAATAAACTTTATTTTATTTTTTCACTCGTCCTATGCTAACACCCTCCTCCTGTCTGTTCACAAACCACACCTAACACAGAAACATATGACAGCAGTTCTCATGACCCTTTATATACTGTTCTTCCAGATTTGCTCAATTTAAATACACTGCCGTCTTTGCAAATGTTCTTTCAAAATTTAACAGGAATCTGGCAAAAAGCTTAAATGAAATGCATTGTGGGCTTTAGAAAAACAAAATGCAGATGCATTTTGAAGACAGTTGCACAATTCTAATCTCCAGCACATCTTCTGAGCTGCTATTCCCTGAATAATTTCGATACAGAAATACTGCCTTACATTTTCGGTTATGCTCCCACCTAAGCATGTTCCTTTAGATTAGTATACTAAGTGCAGTAGCGTTAAATTATAAACATATACATAGAGGTTCCAAAGAGTCAGGAGCATGGAATTCAAGCAGCAGACAGCAACATACTGTCTGCATCATTTTTCAGGATACAGAGTTTTAGGCATGAGAAGCTTAATCTTGTACAATATCACCCTGAGGGGTTATAGCGGTGTCCATTAGAGGATGCAAATAAGGTAGAAAACTGTTGGAAAGAACAAAAATGGGAGAAAATAATACGTGGCCTATAAACTATGACCTTTTGCTAATGAGCTAAAACTGTCAATATTGAACATGTGTGTGAAATGAAACTACTATTTGCAGATATGGAAGTGGAAATACTGCTCTAAACATCCTGTCAAATAAATAAAAGGCTGTGTATCATCTGATTTAAAGATGTAGCAGATGTTAATGCTCCCACTGGCATGTTACAGCAGGAGACCCACAACGAGCCAGAGGGAGCATACAATATTGTGTCTGAATTAGATAACCGCGTTCCAAAAAGTGGAAGGCCTAACAAGTTATTGCAATGATGCCTGCTACATCTGAACTTCGCCTGTTATGAACTACTGTATGTTCCACCTCATGATGACAAAGCCTCCTGTTTGCTAACAGAAAAACAAGATTATAGGTATACAAACTTACATATATCCAATAGAATCATTATTCATTACCACAACCCTGGTAATTCCAACACTGTCACCCTGTGGAGTGTTTTGCAACTTCTAATTTTTCTTTTATGTGATGTAATTTAAATACTAAAGGGTAGCCTGGTTAGAATGTTGGTTTCCCTCACCACCGTATAACACCTGTATTACTGGGTATCGATTTCCGATGGTGGTATGTACGTGACTAGGTCGACAGCACAATAAGAGTAAATAAAGCGCTGGAAGGTAAGGAAGGGGATATGAAAACACTCCGACCCAGGAACATCATGCTGTTGGTGAAATGTAACACTAATTCACTAAGCAATAAATACATTCTGTTCATAAAACTACTCTAGTAACCTAAAAAAGAGGAACAATTTTTTCCCCACAACACCATCCTAAACATGTACATTTAAAAAAAAGTCCTTGTTTTCGGTTTCTTAGTACAATAAAGTAAACACAATAAACTGAATATTTCCATATTCCCCTCCTTACCGGTTTACCCCCCAGGCTTCCCTCTCCACCAGCTTCTCCTCACCAGCTTCTCCTTACATGCTTCCCTCCTCACCAGATTATCCTCCTCATACTCACCTCTAAACAAGATCTCCCCCCTCCCTTTTACTTTCCCTCCTCTCTTTAACTCATCCGCCTTCCTCCTATTATACTCTCTTACACCCCCACAGGCCCTACCTTGGGAATGTGGGTGCAGACTCACAGAGCTTGTCAGTGCCCAGCCAGTGATGGAGCAGGGCCCACCAAGACGTCTGATACTGGAAGTTGGGCCTGACTTCCAGCTAGGCCAAACTTTCGGATTCAGACCACTGTGGAGGGCCCCACCAGGTATATTACTTACCAGCTCCACGAGTCCGCACCTACGTTCCCCAAGAAGAGCCTGAGGAAGGAGGCAGAGTGCCTGTAGAATGGCAGAAACTGCAGGGACACTGTTTGGCTGCTAAAATAAGTGCCTGAACGTTGTTCTGGTGCATTTCTGTTCTATCAACTACAAAGAATACACCCCACTATTCCAATCATTGTATTGCCTTTAGACCTAACATTATTATATACCCCCTCTGTCTCCCAGACCTCTGGCCCTTACCATGAGTTTGATTTCCATAATTGAAGACCCTTATTTTAGGGCCTACCAAACAATTAGTCAAATGGTGGCAGCAGGCTTTTAAGCTTACTAAAGTACTTGTTTCTAAGATAAAATGACATGATATGATTAGAAATGTGCATTTTTTTTGCTAAAGAATTTAAATCAGTTGAAATGTGGTTTAGAAAAAAATGTAGCAAACACTGCAAGTGGCAAAAACAATCAAAAAGCATTAAAGGTAATTGTGCAGGCTTATTTGGTTCTTTAAATGCTGCAATTTTTGCTGAATTTCCAAATTTGGGCAAAATTCTAGCAACTTTAGCAAAAATGTGAACTTTAGGAAAAAAATGTGAATGAAGAAATGGAAAGATGTTCACACATTTTTTTTAATGAAATTCCGGATTTTTATGGGTGTTACTGTTGCATTTAATGCGGATATCTGGTGTGAGTAATATAGTGAGTGTAAGAGGTTACATAGTTACATAGTAGATGAGGTTGAAAAAAGACATAAAGTGCGTCCATCAAGTTCAACAAAGGTTGAGTGTAGTGCAAAAGAAAGTGACATCTTCAGCAATCCTGCTGCTAAGAGATTTTTTTGTAATAGCCCCAACCCTTTTTTTTTCAGGATGGGAGCTGAATAGCACTATGCTCTGCTCTGGTGACCTGGCAGTTCCTAAAATACTTATCAGTGAAAGTATTCAGTCTCCTCTACGGGAAACAAAAGGGAAATCTCCAGCAATCCCTAGACGTTTTTCATTTTTTAATTTATAGTATATCCATAAAATTTAAAAGGTATTGTACTATATTTTAATAAATCACAGTTTGAGCTTTAAACAGTGAACTATGAAAAAGTAGACATTAAACTATTGAAGCCAAGGATAAAAGGATTTTTTTATTGCTGCGGTTTCAAGATGTTTCATCTAGTTTTTATTTCTCCATACTGTACACCACTATCTCTCTTTAAGCTATCTCCAATAATCACAAAAAGCCGCAAGCATTTGAAGAGATCTTAGATTCATATTTGCATCTGGTCAGCAGATTTTTGTTTGACTGTTCTGTCTTAAAAGAAAGAAAGTGCTAAACCCTATGTGAGGTGCAGCATGACCGCAAGGTCGAGGCTTCCCTTCCCCCATTCTCCTGCCCCTCCCATCTCTTGGTCACCAGTGACACTTTGATAGGGGGTAGGTGATATAGGCAGGCACTGAGGGGTGGGAGATCACTGTGTTTTTTTACATACTGCCCAGCGTTTCCTGCATCTGTCATGTCAGACCTCCAAGAGCTGGTCCCGTGGCTCCAGGATGAGGCCAGATCACAAGAAGAGGGATGGCTTCAGCGGCAGCTGCAGTTGTTGCTGAGCGGTGGCATGGGGACCACGGATGCAGAGGAATGGTCATCAGCTGCAACCTTGCACAAAAACGAAGCAGTGCGGCACTAGCAGTGACGGCGGTGACTGAGCTAGTGATCTGGAGTGGTGCGGAAGTAGCCGACATGGTGGGAGGCTGGAGCGGCATGCTTGGTCTTGTGAGAGGCTTAGCTTTGTTGTCAGTTAGAAGTCGCAGGAGGCAGAGCAGGTCTGTGACTGGCTCAGCAGTGGTAAGGGGATTCCAGGCCTCAGTGGAACAGTCTCTGCCCCTGAGCTCACCCTCATTTTAGCTTCTAGGCCCCATGAATGGGATTCTAGGAGGGAGCCCTTTATTGGCACATTTGCTGGGTTTAAGTCTGGTAGATCATCTCCAGTTGAGGTTAATTCCCAGGGCCTGGGGGGTGCATTTCACAGCGGTTACCAGAGGTTGTAGCGGGTCTAACACCAGCACTTGGGACCGATCCCTCAGCAAATGGGCACGGGTGATTTAATGGCCCTCCTAAAAGGCGTTTTGGCTGCTCTACAAAGCCGCCCAGCTAGGTGGGTAGCAGCTTAAGAGTTGAGCTTAGTACCATTACCCTTGCCAAGGTCTGGAGCTGGTGCAGTTTCCCCAGATGTAGTGGAAGCATGGGTGGGGTCTTCACCCATGTCAGGGGTCAGTCTATACACAGGTGGTTGAGCAGTGGACTTTGGTGCCACGCCTGTCTCTGGAGACAGAGCCCTGCGGCGGATCTGCCGGTAGCGGAAAAGGTTTGAGATTTTTTATTTAAAGATGAATATATATGTGGAGACTTCCGGGGATGTCGCTGTGGATGGTCGGATAATGAGGGAGCTCCTGAGACCCTCACACAGCATATACATAAAAAAGAAATTTCGTGCCAAACAACTCAGACCTTTCAGGGCTCTACAACCTTACAGGGCAGCTAGGCATGACTGGAAAGCCGAAAACGCAGCAGCTGCAGGACGTTTACCATTATTTTAGTGGAGCACAACGGACTAGTGGAACACAAAACCATACAACTTGAACCCTCCAGAGAATAAGCCTTCTAATACGGAAGCAATCTCAAAAAATTTGGAAAACTGCAATGTACCCCAATTGACTAAAACTGAATCGGCTATTTTAAATAGAAGAATTACTAAACAGAAGAAATACCCAGGATTGAATTATCAGACGCAGTTAAATCCTGAAAAGCAGCAAAATCTCGAGGCCCTCACGGACTTTCAAACATATATTATAAAAAAATTCTTACGATTCTCTCCCTATGTATGCTGGAACTGTTGAACTCACTGGATAGCGAACAGATTCCAGCCTCTATGGCCGCGGCGAATCTAGCCATAATACACAAAGAGGACAAAGACCCACTCCAATGTGGCAGTTACCACCCAATTTCTTTGCTAAATACAGTTCTCAAGATCTACAGTAAAATCCTTGCAAACAGGCTAAACCCCAGCTTATCGAGATTGAGCCATATAGATCATGTGGGATTCATCTCGTGTAGACATGCCTCTGACAACACCCGGAAGATAATTGATATTATTAAACATGTTTATCTCACAAGGACCAGGGCCATCCTGTTGAGCCTGGATGCTGAGAAGGAATTCGACAGAACAATGCAAAGATTCGAATTCAGAGCCATTTTCTAGAGGGCGTTAGAGATCTATAAAAGAATCCTACAACTTCGGTCAAACTCCCAAGAAATGACCAAGACTTGATCAAAATTAAAAATTGCACAAGACAGAGCTGCCCATATCCCCACTCATTTTTTGCCCTGTAAATTGAACCTTTTGCCTCAAATATTAGAAACAATCCAAATATCCAGGGTATTACCATAAGTAACACAGATTACAAAATCTCCCTAGTCGCAGACGATCTCATCCTAACATTATCCAACCCCCAAACAACTCTGTCCAATCTCCAATCCCTCCTAACAGAATTCGGCAAAATATCGGGCTATAAAATCGGAAACCTTAATTTGACCCTCCCACCCCAGGAAATTAAACTGCTACAACTGAACTTCAAATACAGATGGAGTTCCTCCCATATTAAGTATCTGGGAGTCAAAATTGCCAGATACTATGGCTCTCTTTTTCAATGCAATTACCCTCCTCTATTTGATAAGATCAAGAAAGATCTGCAAATTTGGGATAAGTACCAGATCCCTTGGATCGGGAGGATAGTATCAGTCAAGATGAATATACTCCTTAGACTGTTACATTATTTTCAGACCCTTTGGTTTTGTTACCAATTTCAGAGTGAAATTTTTTTCCAATTCATTTGGCAGGGCAAAAGGCCTAGGATGGAGAGGTCAGTTATCAGGCAGCCAATTACGACAGGTTGCTATCTGGAATGCTGACTTAAAGTTGTTTTGCTGGCTGGGTATCGAATCTCACTATTTCGAGGGATACCTCACAAGCAAAGTCTCTATGATCCCCCAGGAGACAGGATACAGATACTAAAATGTTCAAATTGGGCCCGATGAAATGCATCTGGAACATTTGGAATAGAAAAAAATACAAACTTATATCTCCCGTTACATAACCCAGATTTCCCCTCAGGCTGTGAGCCAAAGCAATTTGACCAGTTCCAAACTAAAAACATTAGAATTGTGGCAGATCTTCTGGATAAGGAAAAGCTTCTTAGTTTCCAAGAACTCTATAACAAGTACGAGGCTCCAGACCTCCATGTATTTAAATATCTTCAATTAAGATATTTCCTACAGTATATAAAATATCACGGAACCTCGCTTTTCCTGAAATTTCAAAGCTTGAGTCATTGCCAGATGGGGGTCTATTTATGAGAATATATCTAGGAATAGAAGTATCAATATACCCCAGATCATAACTGTGCTCAGATGGGCTGAGGACTTAAATATTATTATTGATAGAGATGACTGGGAGGATATCTGGGAGTACACAGCCAAGGCCTCAATTTACACCACGACAAAAGAAATTATATATAAAATCTTATTCCACTGGTTTCTGACACCAGACAGGTTGAGGCAGATCCATCCGAGGTCCCAGATCTGTGCTGGAGGGGTTGTGGACAGAATGGGGATATGGCTCAGATATGGTGGACCTGCACCTCCATACAACAATTTTGGCTTATGGTTCAAGAGATCATTAGGGACACAACAGATTTGGCAATCTCAGTGGACACCATAATCTATCTACTAGCAAAACCAATGGAGGATATAAATCACCCCCTTAGATGGTTGATATCATTCATATTAACAGCAGCCAGGTGTTTGATAGCGGCCTCATGGAAGAAACTTGCTCCCTCCCCCAGACATAAAGCAGAGATGCGAATAAATGAGGTGATGATTATAAAGAAATTAACAGCCTTTCTGAAACAGGCTACTGATCATTTTTACAGAACATGGGAACCATGGCTTGAAAAATAAGATGAGACTAGTGAGATTACATTTAATTTGATGAAACTTGGAAGAACGGATAAGAAGTAAAAAGGAAGACAGCAGATTGATCTCCCACAGATCCCTTTTACCACTGCACAAACAGGCTAATTAAATAGATAGCAAGGATGTAGTGCTTCTTGATATAAATGGGAGTGAACTATAGGGGAGACCCTGGTAATCGCACCTAGTGCTAGGAATGATCAATTACCTAAAAACGCCTTATGGGCAAAACAATAAACTTTTATTAAACATATATGTTCACACACAGTAATACGACGCAATAAATCAGTGGGTAATAAAAACAACTAAAACACAGGTACGGGTATATAAGGAGGTAAATAATAGATAAATATCTATAAATCTAATGCATAAATGAAGACCAACAAGAAAAAGAACAAACAGAAACACAGGTCATAAATTTATCCTCTAAAGAACTAAATATACACCATTTGAAAGTTCTTTCAAAAGTACTGTCCTTCTGTCCCACTAGTAGAATGAATCTATTTGAAACCGTCAAAGACCTCAATCTCTTCTCTAGGAAACTTTTGTTACACAAATTTTTCACAAGGAAAAAACAAAGAGATATACTTAATACCTCCCTTGAATTTCTAAACCCCATTGATCTAGAGAATATAGATACTCTAGAAGAACTCCTGGAAGAAAGCAATAGACCCCCAGGGGAGGGCCCCTTCACCCAATTGAGAGTGAAGTCTAGTTTCACACCACCATGTGAGATTAGTGCTCAAGTGAAGGTATTCACTGAATGTGTGACCCATGATCTAGAAAAACTTAGTAACAGGACGAGTAAATTTAATCTCACTATTCAGGAGTACGCTGCCCTGAAGGTGATTAGGGATGATGACACACTGATCGTTAAGCCCTCAGACAAAGGGGGAAACGTGGTGTTGATGGATAGCTCGATGTATGTGACCGAATGCCTCAGACTACTATCAGATAGGAACTGTTACCGCATATTAGACAGTGATCCTACCCTGGTTTTCCAGAAGGATTTACTGACTATCTTGGATGCCGGGAAAACCAATAAAGTAATAACACAAAAAGAAGTAGACTTCCTATACATTAAGAGACCTAGGATCTCTACCTTCTACCAATTACCCAAGGTACACAAAGGGAAGCTCCCACCCCCTGGTAGACCAATAGTGTCTGGCATTGGTAACCTGACATCCAATGCCAGCATCTATGTTGACCAACTACTCCGTCCATTTGTTAGCGCATTGCCTTCCTATCTCTGTGATACGAAGGATGCGCTCCGGAAATTGGACGATGTTACAACAGATCCTAACACACTTTTGGTCAGCCTAGATGTCGAGGGACTTTATACGAGCATCCCCCATGCGGTAGGTATGCGAGCAGTGGCACATTTCCTTAGATCTAAAGGCCAAGACTTAGTGATGCACAATGAATTCATCCTTCAATTATTGGACCTTACCCTGACTAAAAACTACTTTATATTCAATAACAAGTATTACCATCAGGTCCAGGGCACTGCCATGGGGACCACATGTGCCCCCACCTACGCCAATTTATATTTAGGCTGGTGGGAGGAAACGGTGGTCTTCACAGATGCCCTGGATGAATATACTAAGTTCATTGAATTATGGGTAAGGTTCATTGACGATATCATGGTCCTTTGGACAGGTACATTGGCATCTCTAAGAGAATTTGTGGACATATTGAATTCCAATCAACATAACCTTAGACTCACCTTAGTTTCAAGTGAGTCTAAACTTGACTTCCTTGATATCACAATTACTAAGGACAGTAATGGCAAACTAGATACCACGATCTTTAGGAAACCAACGGCCACTAACAGTTTACTGAGGGCGGACAGTCAGCATCCTAAACATGTAGTGAAGGCAATTCCTACAGGCCAATATCTCCGCCTCAGGCGTAACTGCTCTACCCTTAGTGAATACAAGGAGAAGGCCAAAGACATGACGCAACGTTTCATTGAACGAGGACACTCTAAGACGAACCTGAAAAGAGCGTACAATCGAGCCATTGACACCAGCAGGACACAACTCCTGGCTGACACTACACATAACGATAACACCAATGAGTATAAACCGATCCGCTTTATCGGCACCTTTAGTGATCAGTGGGGCTCTATTTACAGGATATTCAATAAATACTGGCATATACTACTCGATGATCAAGATCTGCAAGGGGCCATATCTCATACACCTAAGATCACCAGCAGAAGAAGCCGTAATTTAAAAGATATCCTTGTTAAAAGCCACTACCAAGCCAAACCACATACTACCTGGCTTGATAATAAAAAAACCCACTGGCTCGTATGCATGCGGCCGGTGTAAGGCCTGCAGGTACGTACCGAAAAGAACAGACTTCATGGACTCTCATAAACAACGGACATTCAGAATTAATGAATTCATTAATTGTGTCACTGAGGGGGTGATCTATCTGATAGTCTGTGGCTGCGGCAAGCTATATGTAGGCAAAACTTTCAGGCAGTTCAAAAAGAGAATCCTTGAGCACTTGGGTTCTATTCGAAATGCCGCAGATACTCCTGTGGCACGCCACGTAACAAATGAACACAACGGGAATAGTGATCAATTGGTCTTTATTGGTATCCAACATATTCCTTGGGGCCAACGCAAGGGTGATTGGGACAAGGTATTGTTACAGACTGAGTGTAAATGGATATACACACTCAATACACTCAGTCCCACCGGCCTCAATGAGGGGTTTATCTATAAATCTTACCTTTAATAGTTAACATCCACAACACACTACATTGGAAGGGGATCCAGGTATATAGCTAATTTTAGAGTTCGTTTTGACCTACGGGGCGGACGCCATAGGTTAGAAAAGTCCTACATCTCTATCCCAATCCAGAGTTACCATTTGAGTTCCACACACCCATGACCCCTGACTCTGGCAATTAGACATATGGACCACTATATACCCACAGGTTGACCCCAAGGCAGTATCCATGGAGGGATCACGCTTACACCTATTTGGTCACCCATCCTTTCAGTGGCACTAACGTAAACCACACAACAGAGTATATTCAGGGAAATATATACACTTACCTGTGTGTATCGGGTCACCATCCCTTTACACAGTACCATCATATACACCACCAATCAGGTATAATTATCTATATCAGCCACAAGCTCCACACTGCATCTATTGGTCGACATATAGCTAGTGCACTTGGAGGATGATATGCTAACCACCTTCTGGTCATTGCTCCGGTCAGGGGCATCACCAGACAGTCCACCTACTAGGCATTTATGTATCACTCTAGGCGCATTACTACTAGACATATAGAGATTGCTTCGTGCCTCTCACCTATCCTCATATAGGTCTGCTTTTAGTTGTGATTTTGTCCACAGAATGTCTGGGGTTAAATCACAGTTATTCCCTCGACACCCCTCGAGCGTTGCTATTTGCTCTCTAGACTGTCAATCATTATAGTGGAGTGCGATTGGGGAGTTCCTAAGCACCGCCTAGACAAACATGTATATATACGTCACACAACGACTCAGTAGGGACCTCCTACCTTGAGAAAGCGCCAGCCCCCGAGCGCGAAACGTACGTCGGGATGACGTAATCGCCTTGACGTCGGAGGTCACGGGTGAGATCGCTCCGTTACTGGGGAGGGAGGTGCAAGTCTGTGTACCGGAGGTTGCTATTTCTAGCGATTTGGCCTCAATTGTGCACCATATTGGCTATTGCCGTTATCCGTGGGCTTAGGAGTGAGGGCTGCACTGGATACACATGGTGTCAGTGTAATCATTTGAACACTGCGACATGCAGCCACCTTGACCATGGCACTTGCTGCACTACCCACGATTGATATTGACTGAGGCACCCTTCTCTGGTACTGCCACACTAGCAGCATTGTATACACCTTCACTACACCCTTCCCTGGTTTTAGGTGGTTGATTTTGCCATATATTAGCTAGTACTATTCGCTACTTGCATTCAGGCATTATTATCCCCACCACACACCTCCCCCATCGGAGCTATCTATCAGGAGGGCTTCATTTATGCATTAGATTTATAGATATTTATCTATTATTTACCTCCTTATATACCCGTACCTGTGTTTTAGTTGTTTTTATTACCCACTGATTTATTGCGTCGTATTACTGTGTGTGAACATATATGTTTAATAAAAGTTTATTGTTTTGCCCATAAGGTGTTTTTAGGTAATTGATCATTCCTAGCACTGGGTGTGATTACCAGGGTCTCCCCTATAGTTCACTCCCATTTATATCAAGAAGCACTACATCCTTGCTATCTATTTAATTAGCCTGTTTGTGCAGTGGTAAAAGGGATCTGTGGGAGATCAATCTGCTGTCTTCCTTTTTACTTGCTATGCCAGTACCATCCCTTTGCACCGGCTATATTATCTGCTATCTGGTGAGCGGTATACTATCAGTTATTTTTAAAGAACGGATAAGATCCAGAAGCTCCAGAAAGTAAGCTCTTCTCCTCTCCTAGCGTGGTTCGAATAAGATAAAATTGACCAGAATGGGATAAGAGTACCCCATGAAACTTCCATCTGAGCTGGGTGGTGGACAGGGTGGATAGGGGTTCATAGCCTCTTTCCCCTTCCCAACCCTACCTTACCCTCCCCCTTCCCTTTCTCCCCCTCCTATTGATTTTTGCAATATTTCTTTTTTGTCTGTCTCCCAGAGTACAATTGCTATTCAGAAGCTGTGTAATAATATACATAAATCGACGCAGATAACTGTTGGACTCATGACTATGTGTGGGTCGGTTATTTGAACCATTGGAATGGTGTCTAAATTAATCATATCCTGCTTTTTTTTGTTGTGTTTTTCGAATTTTTCTCTTTTCTCTTTCTTAAATAAGAGGACACTGTTAGTTGAATTACTATGCTTGATTGCAGATGTATGTTGTCAATTTTCATATGCTGAAAAAATCAATAAAAAATATTTGAAACAAAAAAGATGCATACTGTATATATGCATCACCATCCCATTGACGGTACATTTACCTGCGAATGTGAAGAAAAAAATCTGGGCATCGGTTTACATGGAGATATTGTCCTTGCTTCAAGGCTATAGGGATGTGTTAGCGAGGTCGAGCAAGAAATAGGAGGCAAAGATATAGGACATTGATAGATGGCAATATCCCCATAAGTTTACTAATTGAATCCAGCCTTTCCCTATCATTACTAGTGTAATTAGCGAAAGAGCTCCCCACCTTTGCTCTGCCCTGTTCACGTGTTAGTGAACACAGGCCCAAACAAATAAAAAGTGGACACTAATAATAAGTGACTAATCAAAAACTTAAATAAGTGAAAACTGTGATGTAATTTAAGTAAATACAGTTTCACCCCCTGCTCTGGAACCCACTGGAAGGGGTAATCTTCACTCTTCCCCCACAGTAACAGCAAAACACACAAAATCCACGGGGAGCATGGGGAGGAAACAAAAATAAAATTTAAGTACAGCAAAAATGACAATGTGAAAAAAGCCTTCAATTGACTTGGCTCTAATGAATTGACTACTTACAAGATGTAAGAGTCAAAAAGGCAGGGTTGACTCAAACGGTCAGAGGTAAGTGGATGATGCAGTTGTCATCAAGGTGGATCAGGTACCCAGGATCACGTACCCCAATGTAGAGAGAAAAACTGGCATAGCGCAGATCACTCAAGATATAAATAGCTTTATAACAATAACAAAAATATGTGACGTCACTTCCGGTTTCGCCGCTCAGTGAGGGCTGGATCCTCCTGCAACTCCTCTGCTGTATGCTCCTCTCTGAATAAGACTCCCACTCTACGCGTTTCGAAAGCGACTGCTTTCTTCCTCAGGAGTGACGAGCGGCGAAACCAGAAGTGACGTCACACGCCAGTCGGAGCAGTCTAAACAGCTGCCTGGAGGCTGAGGCGGAGGAGTGGGGAACGTTGTGGGACGGTGAGCCAGCTGGCTAAAATCTTCCTACACTAATGCAGTGTGATATGCCCGTTTTTTAATGTTAGAATTTGAGTATAATATTTTATTGTTATAAAGCTATTTTTATCTTGAGTGATCTGCGCTATGCAAGTTTTTCTCTCTACATTGGGGTACGTGATCCTGGGGACCTGATCCACCTTGATGACAACTGCATCATCCACTTACCTCTGACCATTTGAGTCAACCCTGCCTTTTTGACTCTTACATCTTGTAAGTAGTCAATTCATTAGAGCCAAGTCAATTGAAGGCTTTTTTCACATTGTCATTTTTGCTGCACTTAAATTTATTTTTGTTTCCTCACCATGCTCCCCATGGATTTTGTGTGTTTTGCTGTTCACGTGTTAGACATGATTGAGTTAGTGCAGCGGAAATATAGTGGGACGACTTGGTGGATCTATGACAACAGTTCCGACACAAAATGGCTGTACGGAAGCAATTATCTTTGGAATACCAAAGATACGGATTTGTGAATTGCGCTCATGACAACGGTGAAGCCTGACACCTTTCTCGGGGTGTATGACAGTGGGTAATTTTCTAACCTGATGGCCAGCACTAGGAAGTATAATTGCTAAACCTTTAATATGGGCTATTGTAGTGGTTTAAGATTCTGCATGAGTGCTCATCCTGTGGGAGAGCCCACCCCACAGGCGAATGCTTCCACAAGGGTGAAGGCAGGGACAGAAGCGAGAGTAAGGAAGAGGGTATTAAGAATGTTTTTTCTCCCAATAGGGGGTTTCTTTCATTCATTCGTACATTTGTGTTCTAAACAATGTGACACATTTATTGTTCCTTCAGAACAGGTCTGGAGGGTTTCCGCAAGTCTGGCAGCCAGGGGTAGTTTAAGGGTGTTAAATAGAACCATTGGTATGTATGTATGTCTTTATTTGTATAGCGCCATTAATGTACATGGCCCTTCACAGCAGTAATAGTTACAATCATATAAATAATAAGATATATAACACAAAGGGAAGAAGTGCTTCAGACTTAAAAGTAACATTTAGGAAAAGGAGTTCCTGCTCCGAAGAGCTTATTGGTAGGAAGAACTTACAGAGACAGTAGGAGGGCATTCTGGTAAGTGCGTCTGCAAGGGGCCAAGGTTAGTATATGAGGTGTTAATTAGCAGCCATCGAGCTACTCATATGCTTCATTAAGCAGGTGGGTTTTAAAGGTGTATAGGGAGGGTGCTAGGCGGATATTGTCGGGAAGGGAATTCCAGAGGTGTGGGGCAGTCAGTAAGAAGGGTTTAAAGCGGGAGGGGCTTTAGATACAAAAGGGGGAGAAGAAATCCTTGAGCAGAACGCAAGAGCAGGGATGTGTATAGCGAGAAATTAGGGCTGAGATGTAAAGAGGAGCAGAAGAGTGTAAAGTGTTAAAAGTGAGGAGGAGAATTGAGTGTGTGATACTGGATATGATAGGAAGCCAGGAGAGGGATTTCAGCAAGGGAAACGCCGAGATGGATTTAGGAAAGAGTAGAGTGATTCTGGCAGCAGCGTTAAGGATAGATTGTAGGGGAAACAGGTGGGAGGCAGGAAGGCCGGACAGCAGGAGGTTACAGTAATCAAGACAGGAGAGAATGAGGGCCTGAGTCAAAGTTTTAGCAGTCGAGCAGCAGAGGAAAGGGCGTATCTTTGTAATAATGCAGAGGAAAAAGTGACAGGTTTTAGAAACGTTTTGAATGTGAGAAAAGAATGTGAGAGACGAGTCGAGTGTGACCCCTAGGCAGCGTGCTTGGGCTACTGGGTGAATGATGGTACTTCCAACAGTAATGTAGAAGGAGGTAATAGGGCCAGGTTTGGGAGGATGTACAAGGGGCTATGTTTTTGCCATGTTTAGTTTAAGTCGGCAGAGGGCCATCCAGGATGATATAGCCAACAGACATTCAGAAACTTTAGTCTGTACTGCAGGTGTAAGGTCAGGGGTAGAAAAGTAAATTTGTGTGTCGTCAGCATAGAGGTGATATTTGAACCCAAGAGAAGTGATTAGGTCACGTGAAAGGGGGCTACACATATTTGTATGAACCTGGAAGTCATTGTGCTCCTCGGAATATTTAAGGAAAAACTGTTTATAAATATATTGTTAAAAACATTACTTCTCACAACTTGTGGAATGTGTTCACCATGGTCTTCACTAAATGTAGCAGAATGATAGCATCTGCCAATCATGCATGATGTGATTTGCAAGATTCTCTTTATGAGCCTCATGAAACTTCTAAAAATCATAATGCTTTATTGTAGAAACTAAATCCACAGTAAAATGTTATGGAGCAGATAATTCCAAACAAAGTAATGCAACTGATTTACAGTATCACATTAGAAGACGATAGTTTTCATCACAAGGGATTTTCTGCAAATGTATTTAAACCATATAAGTTTAAGTATTCAAAATGTATATGGTATAATTGGTCTCTCCAATTAAACATGAATGCTACAGCGTTCATATGACGTTATTATATTGCTGCAGTGGTTTGGTCCTCATAGAAAACTTTTTCAGCATGATACTGTAAAAATATTAGGTTGCAGGTGAGCATTAACTTACGAAATAAGGGACAACAAAAAGCCGTGGGGCAGATACACAGAGCTCCATTAAATCAGGGAAAATAACAGGACATGGCCCCCTAAGACAATAAGGGGCCTATTCACTAAACTTCGATTTTTGCATTAAAGCACTTTTAGAGCGACTTTTTAACAAGCTATAACACTCTGGCTATAACAAGTAGTGCAGCAGCTGAAAAAATGCCCAAACTCGCATTTTTGGCCAGCAACTGCTATTTACTAAACTCCAATATGCTAATAGTGTTTTTCCCCATTCAAAACCATTACAGTACAATAAAAATAAATAACCTCCCCACTACCCACCCGGAAGGCCTAACCACCATCCCCTGGTCAACTATGGTAATGAAGGTGTTAACACCTCTCGCAACCTTCCTGGTAGGCCTAAACACCGACCCTGGGCCAAGTACCCCCATTTACCCACACCCTCTACCCCCAATAAACCAGGTACTGTGGCTTAACCCCTTCATTGCCTTCGTGAATACACTTTTCTTATAGTGCGATAATAAAATGCAAACCCGCTCGGCAATGCACTGAACTTATTGAAGTTTAGTGAATAGGCCCCTAAGTCTTACTACATCTGTAAATAGGTAACATATGTAATTTTTTCCTGAATTAAAACGGGTATTCACAAAGTTAATGATATGTAAAAATAGTATCCATCACCAAAAGTTATATTCTTGATATATACAGTATGTAGTAGTGACACGTTAATAGCACAGAGACACTAGAAACAATACAATGTGCATGTGGATCGGGAAATATATAATGTGTGCATTGTGCATTACCAAAACGTAACACCATGGTCACGTTCAAATTAAAATAAATACACAATACATAGGGGAAGTTTTAAACCATATTAGCCTGACCCTACAGGTGTAAACATGGATGAAGAGGCTTCCACTTCTGCTGTTGCTGTTGCATTTGATGATCTTGTTGCAAGAAGAATCAGGACTCAAGACTCAGGAGAATTACATTCAATGAGGAGGAATTGGAGATCGTCAAAAACAAGCACTGCGGAGAAAACCTGCATATACTGTACTGTAAGATCAGATTCTCACACAAATAAATCCCTTAGGCAATACTGTCCGGACAGTGAACATGCTCAAGAAAAGATGGGCACACATTAAGAGAAAGTTTAAAAAGAAACTGGTTGATCATGCTGCCCAGACAAGATACATAGGTGGGGGACCACCATCAGAGTTGCTGCTCTCACCACCTAAGAGAAGATTGATGGAGGTGATCTCACCTTCACAGGTAGTGAGCTTCGAGGACTGGTGGATCAGAGGATCTTGCAAAGAAACAACCTGAAAAGTAAAAGCAGGCTACATGTATTATACAGTGTTCAATAAACTAATGTATACATATAACATTGTAGATTACACAACCTTGTAGATCAGATACGCATAAGATTACTGTATTATTTGCATAGCAGTCACACACCCATCTGGTTGGTACAGTATTTCTCACAATTAGAGATGAGCAAAATCGCCCAAATCAGTTTCCCGGATTTTCACTGATGTAACTCTCAAAATACATGTAAAATCCGCAAATTCATCAAAAACGCCATATGATACAGTACAACACGTGGATGGATATGAAGAATCCAATCCGCGGATGCAGCAATCCCTGTGGTGGATTTTTAACAATCTGCCAACGGATTGTTGAGTCCGCGGATCGGATTCTAAAAATCCGTCAACGGGTTGTGGAATCCGTGGAATGTATTGGTAATTTTAATAAAAAATCTGTAAAACGCAAATCGCCCTTTTCCAAATTGATTCACTGAAATCTTTGGACCACAGAAACCGGACGATCTGCTGCGGATCCAAATCTTCCAAAAACATGTGCCCATCTCTACTCACAATAACCTATATGTGACATTCTTAGATGTATGACCTCATAATCTTCAAGTATATTATAGGGCAGCATTTCCCAATTAAATTTAGTCATGGAACCCTTTAATATTTTGTACAACAGAATGGAACCCCTTAAATATTTTTAGCGTAGCACATTAAAAAAAAAGAAATGTGCTGCAGACAAAAAATGTTCTTGTTCAAATCCCCCGAGGGCCCTCACCTGCTTCGGCTGCTGGTCCTTACCCCAATGCTACCTGCGGCCTCTCACTGCTGTGCTGCTCCATATTACAGTACCTCTCTCCCTGTGGTGTAGGGGGGGAAGGGAGCCTGCAGTGGTGTTGGTGTCTCCGTCCCTCCTGGCGGCTGCAAAGTACTGTCTTTGGGCCTCTGGGGATATATCTAGCATGTGCGGGGGGCAGGAGGGGCCTTTGTAGGTCTGTGCAGTCCCGGCGGCCGTTTTGGAATTGCTGTGAACCCGGCGGCCGATCCGATGCCGCTATCTCCCGCAGCCTGCCGCCTTCACCAACCGGAAGGGCCACCGCCAGACACGCCAGCCTGCCAGATTGTTTATATGTTTTATTTTTTTTGTGGAATATTTAATTATACCTCATGGAACACCAGGGTTTTTTTTAAAGCCCCCCACCACCCCAATACATATATCTCCCCCCAGCACCCTTCATCATAATCATATCTCCCCTGCACCCCTCTTCATCATACTCAAATACCACCCCTGCATCTCACATCACTCTCCCCCCTGCATCTCACATTACCCTCCCCCCCATTTTCTCACATCACCCTCCCCCCTGTATCTTACATCACCCTCACCCCCCTGTATCTCACATCACCCTCCCCCCACCTGTATCTCACATCACCCACCCCCCACCTGTATCTCACATCACCCTTCCCCCACCTGTATCTCATATCACCCTCTCCCCCACATGTATCTCACATCACCCTTCGTCACCATGGATCTCACATCTTCCCCCCCATATGCCTACCTCAGGCAGGAGGAGAAGCTGGTATCCTGCCCTGTGGTTGCCGGCGGAGGTGGCGGCAGGGGGCGGAAGAGGTGGCGGGGGGGGGGGCGGAAGAGGTGGCGGGGGGGGGGCGGAAGAGGTGGTGGGGGGGGGCCGGAAGAGGTGGCAGGGGGGGGTGGAAGAGGTGGCGGGGGGGGGCGGAAGAGGCAGCGGGGGGGGGCGGAAGAGGCAGCGGGGGGGGGCAGAAGAGGCGGCGGGGGGGGCAGAAGAGGTGGCGGGGGGGCGGAAGAGGTGGTGGGGGAGCGGAAGAGGCGGCGGGTGGGGGGGGTGGAAGAGGCGGCGGGGGGGGGGCGGAAAGGAGGCGGGGGCAAAGGAGGTAGCGGCGGCACAGGAGGCAGTCAGAGCAGTCAGAGTTAAATAGATTTACAGTATGTTAAATAATTAATAGAGCAGCATATTATTTATCTTATCAAAGGGATATAACAGGGCTGGCTGGAGGTTTCATGGGCCCTCTTACCTGCTCCGGAGCCGGCATCTCCTTGCCATTACAAGGCGATGTTGCGTGATGATGTCAAATGATGTGTGAAGCCTCGTCACCGCCCTCGGGTCATGTGATGTCAAATTGTCATGATGAGGCGGCATCATGTGACATCACGTTGAATTGATTTTGTCAAAAACTTTTCTTTAAGGCAGGTCACAAAATCAGTTTTTTCAATAAAACGTGTTGATATATGAGGTGAGGTTTGTAACACTACATTTAGTCCACAGAATGACTGCCATTTAATTTTGTCAATAAAATACTTGAGGCTGATACTTGTGGCAGCTGCTAATTTTTTTTCCGCCACCTTTTATTAACAGAATATGAATCAGTGGGTCCTTGAAGTGGTAACACACTATTTTCAGCTATGCAGACACCCGGTTACCAAGATACTTACAATATTTCAGTCCACTTCAAGGGAAGCAAAATGGTGGTTTAAATCTCTCGCGTGATGTGAACCAATAGAAAAGTGCAATATTTTCTGTTACGACTGTCAATTTGCTCCCATCACACAGGAGGTTTAAAACCCAAGAAGTAATGCTAGTGCCAGTGCCTGGGGGTCCCTGTATCTGAAAATGTGATTCAGCTTTGGGGACCACCTGGTTCCCATCCTATAACAAGGGGGGCATGTTAGGCTGGGTGTATGTAAGACATTTTGTCGACAAATCTAGTTTTGTAAAGTACCGTAAATATTAATGTTGATAAAATTCATTTTGTCAGTTATTCTATAGACAAAATGTAATGTTACAATGGCACTCCATAGTTTGAAAGGGAAGTTGTTTTAATATGTGATGTCATTTATGTCACTGGGAGGCTAAAGTGTATTTTTATTATTAAATGCGCTGACTTTTTCTCCTTCTGCAACAGCACAGTTGTCCACTTACCCCTTTTTTCACCATGCAGGAAACTATAAAGGACATGTTCATGCTTTCATGCAGGATAAGAACTAGGAGCCACAGGGATTAGCATTAAAATTTTTGGAAAGGCAGTGAATTAATTTATAGTAAATCACAAATGAAAGATGGCTGCCTCCTGACATTTGAATTGAAAATACATATCTCATGTAATTTAGATTTCCTTTTGTATACCTCCTAACGGTCCTTCAAAGCACATCCATGAGATTATCTATAGATATCTATTATTTTCAGCTAACACAAAGCATTAATTACAGTGGTAAGGAAGACCAGAACTTAACACCGGATCAAGGCACCAGACGGAACAAAGTTGTTCAATATAGATTTATTTATACCGAATACAGCAAGCAGAACATAAAACACAGATCAGACTCTCTAAAACAGGGGCACACAGGGAGAATCCTAGCTGACAAGGTGCTGAGTGCCACATTCAAGGCTTACCCAGGATTTGCTTCTAATCTCCGTCAGGGTAGGAGCGTCCAGACCTCTCTGATGCAATTTGTGGCTAAGCACGTTCAATATCCCACTTATAAGTCCTGCTCACCACTTCTTCAAAGTAGCACAAAAGCACTTTGAATCTCCCACTCGGTTAAGCTTTAACTCTGGTTTCCAGGAGTCTCTGGCACAGCCTCGGAGCACACTGCTTAATTCACCTTTACGACAGGATCAGAATGAGCTCTGGAACGCTGACCAGGATCCCTTTACATAAATTGCCAGCTGACATAGGAAATAATGGTGGAAGGGTAGGCAACCAATCCTAACCCACCTACCAGCAGGAGATCAGCAGTGGATTCACCGGCCAGCAGGATATCCGCTGGGCTGGCACCGCTCTGGCTGGGGGAATAGCCAAATGCTCTGATTTCAGGTGGATGGCTGCCCAACTCAATCTTTGTCCCCGGCCACTCTTTCCTTTGTCCCTGCATGTCACCTGCCCATCCAGCATTAGCCATTTTTCCGACCATGTGGGCAACATAAAAGGTTTCTTAGCCCTGAATGTCGAGAGACCTTGGCTATGTTTTATATTGTCCACAATCACATTTTTACAGCATCTCACATATAATAAATGTTTACAAATACATTTATATCCAGGTTTTTGGCCCAATGAGTCACATAAATGGATGGGCAGTGGACAGGGACGGGGATTAACCTCCTACTCTATGACTGGTTCTTTGAAACATGTTCCAGTTGATGTTTTCAGAACATTTTCATTTAACATTTTACCCCAAATAACTATCAGAGGAGCATTTTCAGTTCTTAGTAAGCATTACCTAAATGAAAAAGCCATCTGCTTAGAACATCTGTGGAAATGTGTATGTTAACTGGTTCAAGCCCCAGACTGAATTGCTAGTAATACTTCTTGGATAATATAAATAAATAGGATAGCAGCCAGCATTTTTGATTGAACAAAATTCATGGCTGCCCATAAAATATGAATAATTTACTGGAGAATGTAAAAATCTGACTTACAATTATTACCCAAACAGTAATCACTCTTGTCCCATTTCGTAGTCTATAGTACACTCAGTTTAGGGCAAGTGTTTTTCCTATGAGATAATATTTGTGTTTCAATCTATGTACAAAAAGAAATAGAGTTTGACTTGGATAAAAGTGATTCAAAATTTATAGTTCTAGTATAAAAAGTGCAGTGTAACACCCAGAAGATCATAACTAAACAGAACACAATAAGAAATAGGAATGTGTATCTAATAGATTGTGTGGGACATTTTAAATGGTTAGCATATGTATGAAAACCCAAGAATGACTCACTTGTGGATTTGAAATTTTTGTATTCCCTTCCTACACTATAAAAAACTCCAAATGTAAACTTTAGGATTGTATTCCACAATATATAACATAGAACTGTCTTATTGTGACATCCTTTACTGACAATATCATGTCATAGACACAGCTAGGACAGGAAGAAGCCTTTTTGCATTTACAGATCCTAATCAGGAAATTACAGAGGATTGAAGAAAGGGGTCTCCAGAGCTGACCCCATTAATTTCTGCACCAGAGACTCTCGTCTTCCAGAGATACTCACCTCCATAATAAGTGCCGGTAGTGGCTCTGCTCGACTAGCAGGGATCACGTAATGGCCACTTTTCCAAGCTCCCACACCCTGCGGCCCATTAGGAAGCCATGGCATAGGGGCCTATTCTAGTAGCTTCAATAACCAGCTCATCATGGATTTTGAGCAGTTCCCACAATATTTTGCTAGATAGCTAGTCAGAAAGCATCAGTTGGCCAAATCGTACGAAGAAGGCATTTTTTTCGAGATGTCTCGCTCCTGGCCAAACACATCGAGTGGGAGTAGAAAAAATCCAAATAGCTGCATTTTCATAAAACCACGCTATTCTAGTAGCCTCGAGAAACTCATTGGGGCTCTGGAATAGAGAGTTTATGAAAGATTTAATTTCACCAGCCCTAGGATAGTGAAATGGGATCTGAGAGCAAGACTTAGAAAAAAATGATTTTTTCCTGCACCAGATTGAAGCCAGGAGTCTCCGGACCTGATACCCATTAATACCAGCTCCGGAGTCCCCAGGATTCACTCCTATGCAATAAAAATAAATTTACAGGCAGCTTCATTGCCTTAGCGGCTAACCACCAAGGCAATGAAGGGGTTAACTTCCAGTTCCCGGTTTATTGTGGGTAGCGGGGATGGGTGAAGGTGGTATTTGGCCCATGGTGAGTGTTTAGGCCTTGCGGGGTGGGGGGGGGGGCTGGGGCTGTGGGAAGAGTTAACCCTTTAACTACCTTAGCAGTTAATACCGCAAAGGTAATGAAGGAGTTAACCCCTCCCTCTTCCCACCCGGTAGGCATAAAAACCCACCACCGGCCAAATACCACCTTCACCCATCCCCGCTAACCACAATAAACATCAGTACACAATACCAGCCAATACACCCAGACATTGCCAGTGTGGTTACCTATGCCCTCAATGGGAGCAAAGATAACCCCAGTGGCAAGGAATGGGCACCCCCTCTACACCCAACAAGCATAATATTATAGTACAGTAATTGGCAAAATTACTATTATCCAGATCTGGATAATAGTGTAAAAAAGACCAGGCGCTTACCTTTAAGTTTATTTAACACTGATAGGCTTACAATAGAGCCGTCAAACCAACTGTGGCTCACTATTTCTCTGAGCCAGCAACAGAATCCCTTCTGCTTCCACCCCAGAAATAAGGGTTAATCCAGAGCCCTTAAAGAGACGTGAAAACAAACAGGCAATGGGGGAGCAAGGGATTAGAAAAGCATATATAATCACTTTTAGAAGTTGATGGAAGTCTTGATTGATTACATGCAATGGTGGGTTATTCAGATACACATAAATACTTACACGGCCATGTGTAAGCAGACACAATGTTTGGTAACTTTCATAGGGCAAAATCTCTCTCTTCCAACAGTGACAAATGATTTGTATGGTGAATGGGTATAAAAAAGTGTACAACACTGTACTCACACGGCCCAGTGTGAGCAATTGCAGGGATTTGGTATCTTTTTAGGTTGGCATTAACCCGTCCGTATCTGGTAATCAGCACACTAGGAGCTGTATTCAGGTTCCAAACTGGTGCAGGACTCTCTTATTGTCAGGTTGGTTCTCCCCCCGGTGTTATGATGTATAAGTTATATGGGAGGGGGGGGAAAATGAGTGAGGCACGGTTTACTTGTATAAATTGAATAAAATAAATTTATTAATAATTATTACAACGGGACTCACATAGATTACAGGTGGACCCCTGGCCTCCTTGCGTGGTCCAGGATCAGGTGTTATGCACAGCTATCACAGCCGGTCCCGCGTCCGGGATCAGGAAGGGAAATTCTCCTGCTCGGCTGGAAATGCTGCACAGTGATCTGACTACGGAAGCCTCGGTGGGTCAGTTTCAGCAGATGATTTAGAGCAACGCGTTTCGCCGACGGATCGGCTTCCTCAGGCTCAAATGTAGACGTGGATGGGGTCTCTAAGCTTTATATAGACCCTCTGATCAGTTAAAATGCTAATAAAGATAAGCTGTGTGTCATTTAATCACTTAGGTATTGGGTGCAGCTTGGCTATGTAATTGCCAATGGCCGCATCTATACTCATGCTTAAAATCAAGTGTAATCCTATTGCAAAACATGTGTAAACTTCTAGCAAACATGTATGACTAATAAATACCTCCAAAGCTGAGAGGGGTCTTTAAACAGGGGTTATAATAGTTAGGAACCATGACTATATCTTAATTCATGATAAAACACCTCTTAACTGATGTTTCTATATAGTGCCTCCTTGGGTCCATCTCTTTGATCTTTATACATATCAATCAAAATTACAATTTTAAACAATCACCAATAAAATCTTTAAATAGTCTCTACTTAAAAACTCAGTAAGGTCTTTTCATTTATGTAGATATTTAAATACTATCCACATATTTTGGTTTATTCAGATTTATTAGACATTTATATGACAAAAATCATATTTTATTCATAAATATTTAAATTACTCCTTTCTGAAAAATGGTCTAAAACATCCTTTAAAATTTATTAATACAAACTTGCAATAAATACTTTATAAAAATACTATACAAAATTATAAATAAAAAATCACAAATAAAAAATAAGCTTAGTGTGATTATGGTCTGTGTGCTATATAGCAAAATCATTGTTAATATATTAAAAATGAAATCATCGTAAATTGATAAAATTGATACAAGTGTGAATGTTCTGAAAAAAATGGAAAATGCAGAATATTTAGTAAATGGCATACGAGTTTTTATAGTGCCTTTCTTAGAGATTCAGCATAAATATCGCTTTTGAACACAGTGTAAAAAATTTTTGGTTTGATATTCGCAGATAATTTTTATAATCTCAGTTGAATGCTGCGATATCAATGTCTACATTGAGACCAGCAGGGGACATAGATTTTATGCGATAAATCCAAAACGTCTCCCTTTGACGGAGGCGTTTTAGTCTGTCTCCCCCTCTCCAGTTCTCTGGGACTGTCTCTATCCCTCTGTAACTCAGACCAGTGGGGTCTCCCCCGTGGTGTTGTGTAAAATGTATTGGTACACTGTGTGTGGTTAAACCTCTCTTTATGTTACCCAGGTGCTCCAGTATGCGGACTCTAAGACTTCTTGAGGTCCGGCCCACATACTGCAGTCCACATGGGCATTCGAGCAGGTAAACCACAAATTTGGTCCTGCAATTAATTAATTGTTTAGTTGTAAATGCCTCTTTGGTCACATTAGAACAGAAATGCAGCTTGTCTGTCTGTGCCTGCTTACAGGCCTTGCACTCAAAACACCTGAAAAAACCTTTAGGTTTTGGCAACCAATTAGTGGAGGTTGGTTCAGTCTCCTTCCTGTATACGCTTGGTACCAATTTATTTTTTATATTTTCTGCCCTTTTAAAAATCACACGGGGAATATCAGGCAGGTAATCTTTCAGTACCACATCTACAGTACTACAGGAAGGAGACTGAACCAACCTCCACTAATTGGTTGCCAAAACCTAAAGGTTTTTTCAGGTGTTTTGAGTGCAAGGCCTGTAAGCAGGCACAGACAGACAAGCTGCATTTCTGTTCTAATGTGACCAAAGAGGCATTTACAACTAAACAATTAATTAATTGCAGGACCAAATTTGTGGTTTACCTGCTCGAATGCCCATGTGGACTGCAGTATGTGGGCCGGACCTCAAGAAGTCTTAGAGTCCGCATACTGGAGCACCTGGGTAACATAAAGAGAGGTTTAACCACACACAGTGTACCAATACATTTTACACAACACCACGGGGGAGACCCCACTGGTCTGAGTTACAGAGGGATAGAGACAGTCCCAGAGAACTGGAGAGGGGGAGACAGACTAAAACGCCTCCGTCAAAGGGAGACGTTTTGGATTTATCGCATAAAATCTATGTCCCCTGCTGGTCTCAATGTAGACATTGATATCGCAGCATTCAACTGAGATTATAAAAATTATCTGCGAATATCAAACCAAAAATTTTTTACACTGTGTTCAAAAGCGATATTTATGCTGAATCTCTAAGAAAGGCACTATAAAAACTCGTATGCCATTTACTAAATATTCTGCATTTTCCATTTTTTTCAGAACATTCACACTTGTATCAATTTTATCAATTTACGATGATTTCATTTTTAATATATTAACAATGATTTTGCTATATAGCACACAGACCATAATCACACTAAGCTTATTTTTTATTTGTGATTTTTTATTTATAATTTTGTATAGTATTTTTATAAAGTATTTATTGCAAGTTTGTATTAATAAATTTTAAAGGATGTTTTAGACCATTTTTCAGAAAGGAGTAATTTAAATATTTATGAATAAAATATGATTTTTGTCATATAAATGTCTAATAAATCTGAATAAACCAAAATATGTGGATAGTATTTAAATATCTACATAAATGAAAAGACCTTACTGAGTTTTTAAGTAGAGACTATTTAAAGATTTTATTGGTGATTGTTTAAAATTGTAATTTTGATTGATATGTATAAAGATCAAAGAGATGGACCCAAGGAGGCACTATATAGAAACATCAGTTAAGAGGTGTTTTATCATGAATTAAGATATAGTCATGGTTCCTAACTATTATAACCCCTGTTTAAAGACCCCTCTCAGCTTTGGAGGTATTTATTAGTCATACATGTTTGCTAGAAGTTTACACATGTTTTGCAATAGGATTACACTTGATTTTAAGCATGAGTATAGATGCGGCCATTGGCAATTACATAGCCAAGCTGCACCCAATACCTAAGTGATTAAATGACACACAGCTTATCTTTATTAGCATTTTAACTGATCAGAGGGTCTATATAAAGCTTAGAGACCCCATCCACGTCTACATTTGAGCCTGAGGAAGCCGATCCGTCGGCGAAACGCGTTGCTCTAAATCATCTGCTGAAACTGACCCACCGAGGCTTCCGTAGTCAGATCACTGTGCAGCATTTCCAGCCGAGCAGGAGAGTTTCCCTTCCTGATCCCGGACGCGGGACCGGCTGTGATAGCTGTGCATAACACCTGATCCTGGACCACGCAAGGAGGCCAGGGGTCCACCTGTAATCTATGTGAGTCCCGTTGTAATAATTATTAATAAATTTATTTTATTCAATTTATACAAGTAAACCGTGCCTCACTCATTTTCCCCCCCCTCCCATATAACTTATACATCATAACACCGGGGGGAGAACCAACCTGACAATAAGAGAGTCCTGCACCAGTTTGGAACCTGAATACAGCTCCTAGTGTGCTGATTACCAGATACGGACGGGTTAATGCCAACCTAAAAAGATACCAAATCCCTGCAATTGCTCACACTGGGCCGTGTGAGTACAGTGTTGTACACTTTTTTATACCCATTCACCATACAAATCATTTGTCACTGTTGGAAGAGAGAGATTTTGCCCTATGAAAGTTACCAAACATTGTGTCTGCTTACACATGGCCGTGTAAGTATTTATGTGTATCTGAATAACCCACCATTGCATGTAATCAATCAAGACTTCCATCAACTTCTAAAAGTGATTATATATGCTTTTCTAATCCCTTGCTCCCCCATTGCCTGGATAATAGTGCACTGGCCCATGCAGAATAAAACATTATCCAGCCAGCATAAAGTAAATAAAACTTCTACTTATTCCTGCCAGGATGAAGGCCATCCTCATCTTCCTCCCCATCCTTGTCCTTCATTGGCAAGAACAGAACAATAAAAAATACAAACTAATGGCCCCAAACCCCTTAATCACTAAGCAATTAGTAACCGCTATAGTAATTTAGGGGTTCATTTCCCTCCCCCACTACCCACCAAGGTGGCCTAACTACCCTCCCAGGGCAACCAGCCCACCCTCTACCCATTGATTGGCACAGTGGTACATCATGCTGTGACGGTGAAGGGTACCCAGGCCATAAATAAAGGTATTATGCCTGGTTGGGTGACCCTGAGCCAAATTGTGAGTGTCAGCTCTTCAACCCAATTGTGGTATATAACTGCTTGTATCATAAATATGTATGTGGTTTTACTGTTCCAGAAGTGCCAAACAGCGGGATGCTGCAGGCTTGAGCGTCAAGGTTAATTTTATGGGAAAATGTTGTCAGGGTGTGTTTGGGTAGAAGGGGGCCCATGTTGTGGGTTACTCGAAACATGCACTCGGGAATCTCCTCAGATTCCTGAAGAAAACAGACCACCAGATAAAATCCCCCCTAGAACGTAGTTTGCAGCACACCGCCAAATCCCCATGCTTCAGCACAAACCAGAGCAGTACGACTGGGCCCGGTTTATGCCCGAATTCCAGGACCCAGTGAGGGGTTCTGTAACTCTCTCACCAGGGATAAGGTGGAGAGAGTTGTAGGGGTGTCATTTTAAGTTAAAGCGTAGAGTGTCAGCTCTGCAGCCAACTGCTAGCTGCAGTCCTGTGAATGTGTATAAACTGTCTATATGCACCCGGCTAGGAATAAGAGGGCATATCACCGTATTAAGGGTTAATGAATTCCCACAATCTACATGGGGCATAAGGGGTTAATGTATAACCCCACACTCTACATAGGGTCCCTAGGATAAAGGGACACTGTCCAAGTAATGTCCGGTACGCTGAATCCAGTACAGGGGTTCAGGAGGTTACTCCAGCTCAGGATAAAGCTGAGAGTTTATTGGTGTGTAAGGAAAATGGTTAAGTCAGGTTAGAACAAAACTGTGTGTTTTTTTAAGTAATGTCAGAGAAAGTCATTTAGTATGGATGAACAATCCATTTGCATAGGAAGCCGAGAGAGCTTCAAAAGGGGCAGAAGACACATTTGGGATTCAGAAGTACAGTGAGTCATAACTTAAGTCCAGGACTTCTAAGGCATCACGTGGAGATGACTCTTGCATGTCTGGGGAGACCAAGATTTAGCAAAGAACCTGGCATTGTAAGGTGTAACGTGGGGTGGAGGAGAGGTGGTACAATGAAGAAGCAGGCACACAATCTTAATCAAGAGGAGGTTTACATAAAGACCAACGTTTCGGCAGTCTAATACTGCCTTTCTCAAGGTGAAGACTCAGGTGAAGGAGGACAGGTGAACTGTTTGTCCTGACAGGTGGCTATGCTAGATGTAAGGGGACAGGGAGACATTAGGTCTCCATGGTAGTAGGCTTGGCTAGGTATGCTAAGCAGCTGAAGTGCAAAGATCGCACATGCTATCATCATACCTTGAAGCTCAGTGCCAGGCTATGAAGAACCTGGCAGAACTCTACTATAGGTGGGATGATTGGTTCCCATGCAAAATATTGGCTGCACATGATACAGATAGGCTGTGGGTGTTTATAAAAAGTGCGGCGCAGCCAGTCAGGAGTCAGGTCCATCTAAGTTCCATCTAAGAGTTACATCTTGTAAGAAGTTCAATATCATTCATCTAAGCAACAGCGGACGGCAAAGAGACTATTT
The DNA here is from genome assembly GCF_040206685.1 of Ascaphus truei. Classification (NCBI taxonomy): domain Eukaryota; kingdom Metazoa; phylum Chordata; class Amphibia; order Anura; family Ascaphidae; genus Ascaphus; species Ascaphus truei. Next base: position 53,765,451 of record NC_134489.1, on the reverse strand, counting down.
CCTCGCAACTAAAGATTTGTAGCCAGGTTCCAGTATTCGTAAGGACTAAGGATTTGCTAACTAATCCTGCATTGGGGGAACAAAAATATTACTTTTGGCGGAGTAAGGGTTACCACTAGCGCCCCTAGCCAAGGACTGTTACACAGCTCTGTTTGTGCAGCAACCCCATGTGTGGGAATTCCTGCCTAGAGACGTGATTTCTGTGGATTTCGTTCTGTGGACATTTTTTATTTCGTTTTGCCCATCCCAGTAAGTGTTTATTTGTGTTATTTTGTAAATTAAGCTGTATGTGTTCTTTATGTATATAAATATCATTTATTTTAGTGCATGTTTTATTCAAAGGATCCAGAAGGTAAAGTGTTAATAAGCTTGTTCTACCTTGACACATGCCCATATAATATGGGCATGATAAGCCACTATGGCAGTCATTAGGCAACCTAAAAAATTTAAATCACCAAAAATAAACCACAATCAAAAAAGCCAATTTGTGCTGTTGTTAGTCCTTTCTTCTCTATTGAGGACCCTATTTTGTATAATGAGCACAATTCATGTGTAATATGTGGTTCAAAGCACTAGACCTCATAATAAACCTTTTTTCCCTCCCATAAATCTCTGCTTATATACGACAGATTGAATATGTTTGCATTTATTAAGAAAATAAGATCATTTTGACCAGGATTTCCTGTTAAGCCCCAATGATTTCATAAAACAAACATTTTTAGAGGTCTCTAAACCACATGTTGCTAACAGTGCGGGGTACAGATTATAAACTTTTAGCAAGAAAAGAGAAGTTGCGCCAAAAAGAATATCCTACTGTTCAATGTGTGGCTTCAGTTCTTTCCACAAAAGGAGATTCGCTGCCCGAGTCTCTCAGAGGTGATTCACCAACCTCTGTACAGGTGTAGGTAGAAAAAAGGGGAAGGGTCCTCAGGCGCGTTGCTCCACTTGTGGCTCCAAGACGTGTAGAACGTATGAAATTGAAGGGAAGAAAGGGGAACCACAGTGAAAAACAACACAAAGGTTATACACAATTCACTTCTTCATTTAAGGGGAGGTGGGGGGGTAGACAATAAAAATTCACTTCTAGGAGGAGACACACTCACATCTAGTCTCCAATAATGATTAGATGATTTCTCCTCTGTGGGTGATTGGATGGGGTGGGAATGAGGGGATGCCTCCTAGTATCTTCCTCAAGAAAATAAAAAGAAAGGGAAAAAAATAGTGTAATACGATTTATTAACAGGTAAGTAAAAAGAGATTTAACACTCACAAGCGGTCAAACGTCGTTTTTTGGTCACCGCAAGCCACCGTAGTGAGGAGTTTGACTTCCCTGCCATTTGGCCCAGCATCTTGCCATCTGCACATGCGCAGCGGAGTAAAGTAGCTGTATATCGTGTGTGCAGAGGAGAAAGACAGCCGGAGAGGGATCCAGCCTGTGCACGGGCTTTTGGATATCCTTTCTGCAGCCTGCTGAACTCAACACATAGACGAAAAAACCTGCCAGCAGGGAACCAGCCAGGACAAGACACCCCAACCCGGAAAAGGGACGCGCTGTGGAGTCTGGCGACAGCTCCTTCCTATGCCAATAAATATTGGCCGCTTGTGAGTGTTAAATCTCTTTTTACTTACCTGTTAATAAATCGTATTACACTATTTTTTTCCCTTTCTTTTTATTTTCTTGAGGAAGATACTAGGAGGCATCCCCTCATTCCCACCCCATCCAATCACCCACAGAGGAGAAATCATCTAATCATTATTGGAGACTAGATGTGAGTGTGTCTCCTCCTAGAAGTGAATTTTTATTGTCTACTCCCCCACCTCCCCTTAAATGAAGAAGTGAATTGTGTATAACCTTTGTGTTGTTTTTCACTGTGGTTCCCCTTTCTTCCCTTCAATTTCATACGTTCTACACGTCGTGGAGCCACAAGTGGAGCAACGCGCCTGAGGACCCTTCCCTTTTTTCTACAGATTATAAACTATTTAGCCTGAGGGTATGCAAATATGGTAAATGATCTCAGACTAAAATATTTGCGAGGGCCTCAGGTCACTGTTTATTATAGAAAAACAAAGCACTTTAACACACCAAAATCAGTTGTAGCTAAATGTGTCCAAATCATAATAATTCTCCCCAGAGCGTGCACCAGTTCATTCAGAGACCAAAGAATTACTTATTAACTGTTTTAATATATATATACATACAATGCTTAGGTTACATAAATGTATTAATGTCTCTTTGTACCTGCTAGACGTCACGTGTCTGTAATCATTATGTGCGACTCGGTTCCATGGATACATAAATGTAATTTTGAGCATGTTCAGCAGAGGACGTCTCATGATATTCTCATATTTAATAAGGTCACTCAGTTTGATATCTTCTGTAGCCATGCACCTGGCCATCCACACACCCCCTGCCAAGAAATGCTTTGAAGCTCTGCCTCCTGTGTACAGATCGTTGTCCCAGGTGCTATATTTTACACCCAAGTCCAGACACTACCCTTATCTGTCTCTACCTGCAAAAAGGTGTTAACATACAATAAACCCACTCTTTGTACTTTTCACAACCAACTTCAATCAAGGCATTTTGAACCCCTCATATTTCTGAAAAGACACCACACGTTTGTATTTTAAATGCAAACTGTAGCTCATTAATCCTTAAGTACCAGAGGGATTAAAAAATACCTATTACCTCATGACATTATCATGACACCTTGGTTCTTATATCTGTGATTACCTAAATCTGCATATACAGGTGTTATGGTTTGGTGCTTTTTGAGCCTCCATATATTCACTTGATATTAATTGTCTTACTCCAGTGCAAGAGGTTACATTTGATTGTTCTATTTAGGTATAGTACAGTAGATATACAGTTGTGTGAAAAAGAAAGTAGACCCTCTTTGAATTCTATGGTTTTACATATCAGGACATAATAACAACCATCTGTTCATAAGCAGGTCTTAAAATTAGGTAAATACAACCTCAGATGAACAACAACACATGACATCTTACACTGTCATGATTTATTTAACAAAAATAAAGCTAACATGGAGAAGCTGTGTGAATAACTAAGTTTACCTTATGATTCAATCGCTTGTAGAACCACCTTTAGTAGCAATAACTTGAAATAATCATTTTCTGTATGACTTTATCAGTCTCTCACATCGTTGTGGAGAAATTTTGGCCCACTCTTCTTTACAACGTTGCTTCAGTTCATTGAGGTTTGTGGGCATTTGTTTATGCATAGCTCTCTTTAGGTCCAGCATTTCAATCGGGTTGAGGTCTGGACTTTGACTGGGCCGTTGCAACGCCTTGATTCTTTTCTTTTTCAGCCATTCTGTTGTAGATTTGCTGATGTACTTGGGATCATTGTCTTGTTGCATGACCTAATTTCAACCAAGTTTTAGTTGTCGGACAGATGGCCTCACATTTGACTCTAGAATACTTTGGTATACAGAGGACTTCATGGTCGACTCAATGACTGCAAGGTTTCCAGGTCCTATGTCTGCAAAACAAACCCAAATCATCACCCCTCCAACACCGTGCTTGACAGTTGGTATGAGGTGTTTGTGCTGATATGCTGTGTTTAGTTTTCACCAAACGTGGCGCTGGGCATCATGGCCAAACATCTCCACTTTGGTTTCGTCTATCCAAAGGACATTGTTCCAGAAGTTTTGTGGTTTGTACAGATGCAACTTTGCAAACCTAAGCGTGCTGCCATGTTCTTTTTAGAGAGAAGAGGCTTTCTCCTGGCAACCCTTCCAAACAAACCATACTTGTTCAGTCTTTTCCTAATTGTACTGTCATGAACTTTAACATTTAACATGCTAACTGAGGCCCGTGGAGTCTGAGATGTACAGTAACTATTGGGTTTTTTTGCAATTTCTCTAAGCATTGCACGGTCTGATTTTGGGGTGAATTTGCTGAGACGTTCACTCTTGGGAAGATTGGCAATTGTCTTGAATTTTTTACACTTTTGAATAATCTTTCTCACTGTAGTATGATGAACATTAAATTGTTTGGAAATGGCCTTATAACCCTTCCCAGATTGATGGGCAGCAACAATTGCTTCTCTAAGATCATTGCTCTTGTCTTTTCTCCTTGGCATTGTTTTAACACACAAATGAATGCTCCAGACCGGCAAACTGCTAAAACTTCGGCTTTTATAGAGGTGGTCACATTTGCTGATGATCAATTAATCAAGGGCATTTGATTAGCAGCACCTGTCTGGTACTTAGCATCTTAATTCCTATGGAAGCAGTAAGGGTGTACTTATTTTTTCAAACATAGCTTCTCCATTTTGGCTATATTTTTGTTAAATAAATAATGACACAGTGTAACATGTCATGTGTTGTTGTTCATCTGAGGTTGTATTTAGTGAATTGTAAGACCTGCTAAGGAACAGATGTTTGTTATTATGTCCTGATATGTAAAACCATAGAATTCAAAGAGGGTATAAGTTATTTTTCACACAAATGTATACAGTTCATTCTTTACATCACTTACCTGGTAAAGGTGAGAGATCTTTTGGATGGAGGTGTATAATTAGGGAAGTACCATAGACTGCATCAGTCTGTGGGAATGGGCATGAAGAATGGTCGATTTAGGACCTGAAACATTGCCCCTTATATTTTATCACCCTATTCATTATGCGTTTTGTTTGTATTTTTCCCCTCCTCCCCTTTTTTTCACTCCCTTTGTCTCCCCTCTACCCCTCCTCTCTCTCCAATTTATGTATATTATTCTGCTCCGTAAGAAGTGCTCTCCAGGCTTCATTAGGGCTAGTAATGAAAAGTTCAGTCCGCGCTCTGGCTCTTTAAGCTTGGATTGTTGGTCCCTCTCAGTTATAAACCTTTTTTCTAACTTTCTTCATTTCTTTCCCTCCCTCCACCCACCTTTCCATTTGTTTTATTTCCCATATTTTAAAAGTTATTTATATGTCATTTAATGTTATTAATGTTGATATCTAGTATGCACATATACTTTGTTTTTTATGCTATTATTATGCATATTTTATTGCACTTGACTATCTGGGACACATGACTTTGGCTCTCCTTTGGGGTCTGTTTGCCTTTTTATTTGCACTTATATATGTGCTTAATTGGTGTAGTTCATTGCTGAATCAAGTACACTAACAGGGAGGTCTTCCTTGTGTGGCCCGCCCCCATCAGCATATGAGCCTGATTGGCCGTGCAGCCATTGGTATTAACCAATGACGCAGAGAACTAGACCTATAAAGGACCCCTAAACAGGTGTCCCAGATACAGCCTGAAGAAGTTTACTTAGGTAAACGAAACGCGTCGCGACTGTTGTGGCTGGCGGTTTTACTACCCACCATCAGTACACACTCAAGTGTACCGTTCCTGCTTTTTTCCGATCGTTTTTATGCTATCAAAAACGGACAGGCATCCTAAGGACACCTATTGAAGGCCCCGGTTCCTGCACATGTGTGCTACACTCTGCACCACGCTACCACACGTGGAGGACAGGAGAGGAAACAGATACAGCCCCAGCGCGCGGGTCTGATCTCTTAGAACTGAGATTACCCTTCATACTTCCTATGTGATGCCCTACTCCTGTGATAGACACCAGATCGGGGATTATTAAAGAAATTTTATATGTAAGTTACTAATTTTATTATTTGTTGCTAATACAATATCTATCTCTCATCTTGGTGCGCTTTTGTGTTTTTTCTTGTTTTGCTGATATTGGTATCACCATCGGGGTTCCGTGGAGACCACATTTGGAGGTGGGGGAGACACCTCATAAACACAGAAGCAGCAAGAGAACTGAGAGGGACCAACAATCCAAGCTTAAAGAGCCAGAGCGCGGACTGAACTTTTCATTACTGGTAATCTGTGTGACTCACTTGTTGGGTCACCCAGTCACTACATTCTTTTTCCCATCCAGTTTACACAGCTACTTTAAGTCTCTTTTATTAATTTTTTCCAATTTTTACATATTTTTGTTTTAATTGGTATTATTTGTGCATTACTTGTTATATTATTGTACTGTATTTAATAGTTTTTTAACATGTTTCGCCCACCCCTCCTACCCATTCCCTTTCCTCCCCCTCCCATTGTTCCTACCTCTTTTTCCTTTTTTCCCTCTCCCCTCCTACCTCCACCTCCACTCTCTCTGTCTTCCCCACCCTTGTCACCATCCCTATACGGACGTATTATGGCTGAATCAAATACCAGCCAATTTCTGGATTGTCTTAAAAACAGGTTTAACAAACCAGAGCTGTTTAGTAAGATATTCTCAGATATACCAATAGAAGAGGTGGCAACACCATGTTTAACTTCCCTAATGAATGAATTACATAAACTTTTGGAAAAAGAAACCAAGTCATGGCTAGAAATGGCCACATTAGAGGAGTATATAAGGGTGGGTCGCATACCAAGGGGACTTAGAGTCCTTAAACCCTCCACATATAACACGGATAGTCCTGAGTTTGTCAAAGAATGGGAAAGGATCCAAGACCATTGCTCACTGGAGCTAATGCGGTTGTTAATTCTAGAGAGAAAGAAAGAAATCATTGAAATAGATGGTAAAATAACACAAGCTAAGAATGAAATCTTGGAGATCCCCTGCCTTGACAAACTACCCCAATTGACTAAAGAAATGAATGTCAAACTAAGGAGATCAGAAAATCAGATTTTGATCAATAAAAACAAAAAATTCCTTAGAGATAAGAGGGACTACGCACTTAACATTCAGCGATGTTGGGATACAGTAAAGGAAATAACTGCAGACGGGGACCCTGTTATACGTGACACTAATCCATCTAATATCACAGCCATTAACCTGACTAAAGGACCCTTACAAACCCAACACACTAACCCAAAAACTAATGTTTCTATCCCAAGGACACCAAGGGACCCTAATTTCTATGCGAGACCCACCCATGAGAAACATACTAGACGGCCATCCAAATACCAGAGGAATGAAACTATAGATCACTCCGCACAGGTGAATCACACATATAGACCACAACAATCTAACCCTCATTATGCCAAACAAAATAGGAGGTATAGCAATAAATCACATACTCCGCAAAATAGGAGAGATATTAATGCACCTAAGAAACATACCAATTTTAGGGAGAAACATGCACATATCTCACATGCCATACCGTTGCAAAACAAATATGAAGTTTTGAAGGATCCAAATGAGGGAATAGAGAATGAGGATTTTTTAAACAGGTTGGAAAAAATGAGAAAATCAATATCAACTTGGGATTCCAAACATCCGCCTCTATTGGGAGCCCCCCAAAAAATCACAAGGAAAAGACAGGATTCAGGAGAGGGCACAGGGGAATTAGGACAAAGGGAGGAAAAACAACACTCCCCTCTCAAACTTACCCAGATGACCCAACATTGAGATCTAAGGGCATCTTTAACTTATCTAATTCCCGTATAGATCATACATTAATGAATGTCTTAGGCAAAGGCCTCTCATTTGCCCCTACACGTAGAGTTAACAATTTTGATCTTTACATTGATTTGCAGAAATTTAATCGCAAGTTAACTCTAAGTAGACACTTCATTTCGGATCAAAGGGGTTATCAAACTACCCCTGATACCATCAATCCTATTGTACAGAAATTGTCTACAAGTGAACAGACACAACTAGTGGACTTGATGTCACTTATGGATGAGGGCATTACTAATACCAATGAAAGTATATCTATACAACATTCATTATTCAAACCTAATTCTGTCTTTCACCCTTATCATTCTAGGGGACATTATATTGATATATTCAATAAATTGGTCGAAAGGGAATTTCAAACTCTGGGACTAGGGAAAGGTTTTCTTATGAATAAGAACTCCAATTTAACTGCACAGGAAAGACATGCGCTAAAAACGCTACAATTAAACCCTAATATAATTATACGTGAAGCAGACAAGGGTGGAGGTATAGTACTCCAAGACAGAGTAGACTATTACGGCGAAGCAGTGAGACTACTGTCTGATTCACTGTCCTATTGTATATTACCCAGAGACCCCACAGCTGCATTCAAACTAGAACTAAATGTACATTTGGAAACCGCCTTAACATCAGGCGTACTTAACAAAAAAGAGTTTGAATTCTTATGCTGCTCGGCTCCCACCATCCCTATAATGTACCATTTGCCTAAGATTCACAAATCACTCACCAATCCACCTGGGCGACCCATTATTTCAGGTATTAATTCCCTCACTGTCAATCTTTCTTCTTATGTAGATTCTTTTCTTCAACCTTTAGTACCACTATTACCTTCCCATTTACTAGACACCACTTCACTTCTCACTATTCTTTCAGATTTCACATGGAAATCTTCTTATCATCTAGCCACTCTTGATGTTCAATCACTCTACACCTCTATTCCACATGAAGGGGGTTTGGATGCTATTGATCACTTTTTGGCACTACACGGCACTCTACCTTTTCTCCAACGTAGGTTTATTCACAGTTCAATTGAATTTATATTGAAACACAATTATTTTCTTTTTGAACACGAGTTTTATTTACAATTGTGTGGCACTGCAATGGGGACACGTTTTGCACCATCCTTCGCAAATCTGTATATGGGATGGTGGGAATCGACCAACATATGGGGCATCGATGTGTATGCGCCGCAGTTGATCATGTGGCGCAGATACATCGATGATGTGATTGTTATCTGGGACGGTGATGAAACCTCGTTTGATAGCTTCGTTGCAAGGTTGAATGATAATTTGTTCAATCTCACTTTTACCAGTGAAATAAGTCCAAGTAAGATTATCTTCTTGGACTTAGAAATTTACATAATTGACAACAAGTTACATACGAAAACCCATTTTAAAAACACTAATGTTAACTCCTTTCTACACCCAGAAAGTGGACATGAAAGGAGATGCATTAATAACATTCCATTCAGCCAGTTTTTACGCATTAGGCGTAACTGTGCTGATATAGAAACGTTCAAGGTACAATCTCAAATACTCTTTGAGCGTTTCTTTCAAAAGGGCTATGATGTGACTCTTATAGATAGAGCCTACAAAAGAGCATTAAACATCAATAGGAAGAAACTGATTCAACCTAAGAATAGTAAACCCAATGGTAAACAACAGTGTGTCTCCACAGGAAAGACACTAGTTCAACCATTGGAGAATCCAGTGAATAATGGCTCTCTTATCACATTGCCCACTACAGATTCCAGTGAAACAGATCATAAAAATAATAAAAGGAAGAATGAGAAACACGCACCATATTTCGTAACAAAATTTAATAGTTCTCATAGAAAGATCAAATATATTTTGAACAAATATTGGTACATTTTGCAGATGGATACAATCTTGGCAAAAACTTTACCAGAAAGACCAATGATTGTGTTCACAAAATCCGACAATCTAAAAAGTATTTTGGCCCCTAGCCTCCTCAAAGGCAGTGATTCAAACAAAAAGAAAGATCTTAGGGAGATGTTAGGTATTAAAGGTAACCACAGATGCAATAGGTGTAAAATCTGTCCACGAATGCTTACTCAGGATTACTTTAAATCTAAAGCGACAGATATTAGATATGAAATTACTAGTTACATCGATTGCGTAACCACTTATGTCATTTATATCCTGCAATGTGGATGTGGTTTACAGTATGTGGGCCGCACTAAACGCCAGCTCAAAATTAGAGTGATGGAGCACCTCAGAAATATCACCAATATTCCCAAGCTACTGGCATCTAATAAACCATTAACACACCTGTTGACACACTTTAAGGATGTCCATCAGTGTAGCACCATAGGGGTTAAATATATGGGCATCGAACATATAACAACTAATGTACGGGCTGGTAACATAGATCTCCAGATTGCAAAAAGGGAGCAATTCTGGATTTTTACCCTCCAATCCAAGTACCCGGGGGGCTTGAACGACTATGTGGAATTAACCCCTTTTTTGAGGTGTAACCATGCATACTGCAATTTGATACAAATATTGGTCTTATACTTTTTTATCTGTTTTTTATCTGTTTTTTTTAGCTATTTCATCATTACAGTGGTTTTTATTCATTTTATAAACCTTTTTTCTACCTTTCTTCATTTCTTTCCCTCCCTCCACCCACCTTTCCATTTGTTTTATTTCCCATATTTTAAAAGTTATTTATATGTCATTTAATGTTATTAATGTTGATATCTAGTATGCACATATACTTTGTTTTTTATGCTATTATTATGCATATTTTATTGCACTTGACTATCTGGGACACATGACTTTGGCTCTCCTTTGGGGTCTGTTTGCCTTTTTATTTGCACTTATATATGTGCTTAATTGGTGTAGTTCATTGCTGAATCAAGTACACTAACAGGGAGGTCTTCCTTGTGTGGCCCGCCCCCATCAGCATATGAGCCTGATTGGCCGTGCAGCCATTGGTATTAACCAATGACGCAGAGAACTAGACCTATAAAGGACCCCTAAACAGGTGTCCCAGATACAGCCTGAAGAAGTTTACTTAGGTAAACGAAACGCGTCGCGACTGTTGTGGCTGGCGGTTTTACTACCCACCATCAGTACACACTCAAGTGTACCGTTCCTGCTTTTTTCCGATCGTTTTTATGCTATCAAAAACGGACAGGCATCCTAAGGACACCTATTGAAGGCCCCGGTTCCTGCACATGTGTGCTACACTCTGCACCACGCTACCACACGTGGAGGACAGGAGAGGAAACAGATACAGCCCCAGCGCGCGGGTCTGATCTCTTAGAACTGAGATTACCCTTCATACTTCCTATGTGATGCCCTACTCCTGTGATAGACACCAGATCGGGGATTATTAAAGAAATTTTATATGTAAGTTACTAATTTTATTATTTGTTGCTAATACAATATCTATCTCTCATCTTGGTGCGCTTTTGTGTTTTTTCTTGTTTTTCATTAGGGCTAGCTTTATATTCAATGCAATCTGTTTTTCTTTTTTCAAATTGACATCTTGCCTAACTCTGATTGTCTGCTGGGAACCATAGTATATATTAATAGATACAACACTGATGCAGATCCTCCGGTGTGGCATCCGTGGGGGCAGTGAGTTGTCCCTGTGGTGAATTGTCACACGGTGACTTGACCATGGCTAGAAGTCCCATTCTGTTTGTGGCAATATATACAGAACTTGAGACTCTAGTAAAATAGGTTCTCTCTCCCTCCTTAGAATCCAAAATTGCCTTTTGGCCGGAACTAATCATGTGGTGGATTCCGAGGTATCAGGACAGATTTTCTAGTGCCCAGTCAGCCTTTGGTTTATGGTGTGCGGATTGGATTTTGGTAAAAACAGTGCCAAAAATTCTACGAATGGATTGCGACAGTTTTGCCCATTTCTAGTAGCCAGCTTCAGTGTCCTTCGTGTCAAGACTTCAGGAGTAGATATGACCTCAGTGGCCAGAACAGCAGCGGGCAGGCAAGTAGGCATCAGGTTCATCAACAGGGCAGGCGGCAATCACCATGGTCGGGGTCACAAGCAGTGGTCCAGGGCAGGCGGAAAGAATAATGGTCAGAGTCACAGGCAAGCGTCGGCAGCAGGAAATCCACAGTGACAGAGGATCTTGGCATCTAGGGTTAAGATATGAGTTTGACATGGTATTTAAGTCAGAGTCAGCCCTTACTCAAATGTCTTCATGTGTCTTCATGTCTTCATGTCTTCATGTGTCTTCATTCATGATCTGCATGTATTGCTGTGATGTCAACTAAATTATGGAAGAAATGGCCCATCCTGTATCCTGATGGCTTTCTTGTCCTAACCTTTAAGTAAGTGTCCATATTTTGTCTGTTATTTGTATATCTTGTGTGTTCACCTTTATCAAGGAATACATTTTATCATATCTAAGTCTCATACCAGTTCAACCCAGTTATTTGGTGTAAATTGCAGCCTGTCATAAGTCACCGTGACACTTAGTAGTACTTATTACAGCTCCCCAGTCCAAACCTCTCTGTTAGAGTTTTCCTCTCCTTCCGGGGCATTCCTGATTCCATGCCAAAAATAGCACAAATATTTACCTTGGCTTCTTTCACTGAGGTATAGATTGGAATAATGTTGTTACTATTATCGGTCAATATACTGTACCTCCCATTTTATCAATACTGTATAGAATAATGACACACCCATCATTTTCTTTGTTCTTATCTCTTTGTTTTGACCACCACTCCTTCTGTCAGTTAAATGATTAATCGCCTCCGACCCTTCTATGATTATTGTCTTAATAAGTTTCTTCACATTCAGACATATCACTCTACTGCCCATGGTGTCCCCTTGCCCGGGATACCTTTGCTGGTGCCTTTTCAATAAAATCACCCATCAACTCCCCATCTATGGGTTACCTTTTGTTTGGCACCTCCCCTTTAGGTAAGCAATTCAAAACATTTCTTACAAGGAGGCAATCCTCAAAGGTATCTTATTTCAAACTGCAAACTGTTAAGAGGCAATTTTTCAAGACTCAGATGCAAAGAGTTGAAATTTAAAAATGAATTTATTGATAGCAGAAATCTGGAAGACAGCAAACTCTTGCAGGAGATATGCCACACTACACAAACAACTACCCATTTCTGCAATAATGGCTTATAGGCTTACCTGTATTGTGGCATCCAAATCAATATGAGTGCGGAAAATTTAACAATCAATGCTATAGTATAATCAAAACTGTTAGTTTTAGCTCAACATACAAATATTGTATTGCATCCTTACCTCTAACTAGAGATAGGGAAATCAGTCAAATACGTTCCCGACCAAAACCGTCACCCCCAGACAAAATACATCTGCGAACTGGGTACTGAAAAGGCAGAGTGGATTAATTCAAAGCCTTCGTTGAATACAATCCAGACGGATTTTAAAAAATCCAAACTCTCTCTAGCTTGGTGGTGGATTTACCTTTTTGAGACTGATCTGTGGAAATTAGCGGACCAAAGGAACTGGCCAATCCGAGGTGGATCCATATCCGCAAAAAATGTTTGCCCATCTTAACCTCTTACTTCTTATTAACTCCATCATTTCAATTAAGGTATTTGACATTTGATCATCTATTGTATTTCAATTATTTCTTCCCTATTGAGGTCTATCAAGAACAAAGCTACACTTGTAGTTTAATTCCTCAATCTAGTCTTTAATAATATTGTGTGGACTCTATATAAATGCTGGGAGATCCCAGACTTTGACAGCATGAAAACTGTCCATCGAAATTAAAAGCAATGAGACTTTCAAAGAATTTTACAAACCATTTAAAAAAACAACACAATCTGAGTTATGATGGCAGGTTTCAGTGCCAAATCTATTACATCAAAGAAAACCGGATGTGTTTCTACAGACAGTCTCTGTGATAATTAAGCAAATCTGATTAATGAAACATGTCCAAGTTCCATAGGGGATCACTTCTAATAACTTGACAAGCTTTCCTACATTCATGGTAGCTCCAAATATGTAATTCATCAACATCTGCAGAAATCTCCAAACTCTGTTATTGTATATTGTTTTGCCATTTTTTCATTTCCAACGGAAATTTATGTCCAAGGGTGGGGAATGTTACCATTATATCCTGTTATTAAAAAATACTTCCTGCAGTTTGTAGTGATCACAATTATTACTATATACTTCTACAAACTCAAAACATATTTTCTTGAAAGGAAGTCTTTCTTTGTACACTTTAGGCATTTAATGTGTGTGGTATCCACATTCCATTGATCTCAAGTCCATGGAAATCTCAAGGATTGATACAGTAGCTTTTCCATGCAGTGTTGGCTCTTCAACTATTCCACAGTGGCTATTGTTGGGCAGCAAAGTTCAGTTGCTCTAAATAGTGAACTTCATAATCACAGTTTCAGGTGGTAAGAGCTTAAAGGAAGAGAAAATATACAGATTGAAACTACTTAATACCAGGGACAGGCTGGCCAGGAGGGAATGGGGTATTTGGCACCCGGATCGATCCAAGTGCTACAGATCAGGGTCGGTAGCACCGGGGATGCAAATTTCAGCAGTGGAAGTCTCCAGTAGGTAGCAGTAGCTGCTTCTGACCAAGGGGGGCATAATTGAACAGCCTGAATACTCAGTTGCTGCTTCTCCCACCTCTGTATGCTCAGTCCCAGCCTGCACATGGGACAAAAATTTCACTTCTCCCCTTGACCCTGGTGCATGCCAGTATTTGTCAGAAGTATGTATATTATGTATATGTGTGTGTATATGTCTCTCTATATTGAAAATAATTTGGTCCCTACATCCCTACTGTAGCTCATCAGTGACATCATATACATTAGAGATTTGTAACAAATTCTGAGCTTGCGTGTACTGACCTGTGTGATTAAATTGCAGTCGTGTTTCAAGTGCAGTTGTGTATTAAGAGTGGCATTAGAACCAGAATGAGTTGGAAGAAGGATGGTATGAAACAAGAACAGATTTATTACGACTTACTGCCTGTGTGACTGCGAGAAGCCAAATTTAAATCCCCGGCAATTATTTACATTTTGTAGGGTGAAAGCGGGTGAAATGGGGTGATCATGACTAAGCAGCATGACCACCACAACTACAAATAATTGCGTTTTAGAGTCAGTCGTAGTACTCTGCAATAATTATATCAGTAGGCGGTGCTCGTATTTTAGTGTCTTTATGCAATGTAACCCATCCCTTATTCCTGTTCATTTTATATGATATGATCTTCATTTATTTATGAAATGTTTTACCAGGAAGTAATACATTGAGAGTTACCTCTCGTTTTCAAGTATGTCTTGGGCACAGAGTTATGATGAAAAAAACATGGTTACAAATACACCCAGTAGTATAAATATCCCATTTATTTCAATGTAACCCACCACATATTCCCCTAAAAAGTTCAGATGACTAAAAAGTAGATTTAAAGTATAACATTTTTTAATTAGATTACAGTAAATTTCAGTTTGGGGATAAATAAAGACTTTGTGAAATAATACAATCTTCTTGAACCTTCTTCTAAATATACAATCATGTTCAACCGACATCTTCGGGCCTTCTCCTGTGCAGTTTCCACTGTAAAATAATTGTAAGAATGTTATTTATTAATAGAAAATACATTTCTGCACATGCGTGTACTATAGAACATTTATGTCTTTAATTTCTGTGCAAGCGTGTTTCTATGGAGTTGGCTTGAAATGCATATGATTGTCAATAAATTTCTGCTCATGTGCAATACAGGGATTGACAATTGAATGGAACGCAAACTCATTCTTTCTTCCACTAATTTTGAGGCTTTAATGGATATTGTTCTTAAGCAAAATCAGATTCCTTACAATCTTTCGGTCCCTGAAGGTCGTCTGTTTACTTCTCCTTACTTACGCAAACAAGTCCTGGAATGGGGACACTCTTCTAAATCGGCAGGTCATCCCGGGCAAAAAGGACATTGGATCTCATCTCCAGGACTCTCTGGTGGCCTCGGATGCAGAAGGATGGTAAGGAATTTGTACTTGCGTGTCCAACTTGTGCCAGGACTAAGACTTCTAGGAACTCCCTGCTGGGCTTCTTCAGTCATTACCTGTCCCGGTTCGGCCATGGACACACTTATCCATGGATTTCGTAGTGGATTTACCTAACTTTAAAGGTATGAACACTATTCTTGTTGTAGTATTTCGGTTCTCCAAGCAATCACACTTTTTACCTCTCAAAGGCTTGCCTAGCTCTTCCAGACTTGCTGAAATATTCATCAAGGAGATCTTTCGCCTGCACGGAGTTCCTACAGTGATTGTATCCGATAGAGGATCACAGTTTATATCTACATTTTGGCGCTCTTTCTGTCAGCAGTTGGGCATATCTCTTCACTTTTCTTCGGGGTATCACCCGCAAACTAATGGACAGACGGAGAGGATTAATCAGTCTTTAGGGCAATTCATTCGGTGCTTCGTGTCTGATTCTCAGGACGATTGGTCGAACCTCTTTCCTTGGGCGGAATTCACACACAATAATCTTCGTAGCGAATCTATCACTGAATCACTTTTCTTCATCAATTACTGATTCCATCCAACTACTCTTCCACTTACAGTTTCTACCTCAGGGGTCTCAGCCACAGACGACAGGATCAGGGAATTCCAGGGTCTATGGAAAAGGACACAAAAGAATATTAAATCTGCTGTGGAGCGACAAAAGCGTCAAGCTGATCACCATCGTAGACCGGCCCCTAAATTTAAGCCTGGTGACAGAGTCTGGCTGTCTTCGAAAAATATTAGGTTAAAAGTTCCGTCTATGAAATTTGCTCCGAGATTCCTCGTCCATTTTCTATTTCTGAAAAAATCAATCCTGTTGCTTATCGCTTGTCTTTACCTTCGTCCATGGAAATTCCCTCAGTTTTTCATGTGTCCTTGCTCAAACCTGTGATCCAGAATGCTCATTCCATTCTAGTTCTCCCCACCACTTCCGTGTTGGTACAGGGTCAGCCGGAATATGAGATCCAATCGATTCTGGATTCTAAAATCTCTCGAGGTTCTGTATATTATCTCATTCATTGGAAGGGATTCGGTCCTGAGGAAAGATCAGGGGTCCCTAGTCATCGGGTTCACGTGGCAAGGATGGTCAGGAACTTTCATATCAACTTTCCAGAAAAGCCTTCATGGAGTCAACCGGAGGTCACTCCTAGAGTGGAAGGGTACTGTGAGGATTTGCCGTTCTGCTTTAACCCTGCTTTTTTCCCTTTAACCCTCACTCGCACATTGGACTACCATGGCACTCAAGAGTGGCAACCTGGTGGTGGTACTTACGCATGGCGCGGGTTCTGTGCGGTCCCCTTCGATCTCTGGGCATGGGGTGCGCTCTCTCCCCTCCTCTCTTGATGTGCGGCGCAAGCATGGTACACAGTTTCCCCGGTGGTCTGCGGTCTCCATCCCTCGGTCCCACCCCATCTTGGCATCACCACTACGCAGCATGGTTATGCCCCTCGATCCGCCTCTACCTCCATGGGTCCTGCCTCTGGTCTCTGCCCCTGTCCTGACGGCACGGTTACGTGGCACGGTTGCGCTCCTCGCTCTGCCTCTATCTCCACAGGTCCCGCCTCTGGTCTCCCCCCCGTGTTGGCATGGGTGTTGTGGCGCATCGCCAATGTGTTGCGCGGGTTGCGCACACATTCTGACGAGGTAGATGTTGGCTGTGTAATAGGACGCACCTGCATGATCCAGCAGCCTATCCTGTTCTGCACTCCTGCTTCCTGGTTGCCTCCCATTGGTGGGAGGTCCTATAAATAGGCTCTCAGAGCTCCCAGTCATTGTCGAGCATAACCTCTGTTTGTGTGACGCTGCACTCATCACCTAGTTCCTGTCTGCCTGAACCTGCCTGGATACTACTCTGTGATACTCTCCTGCACTGACCTTGGCATTGGATAAGACTACTCTACTCTCTCCTGCACTGACCCTGGCTTTGGAACCACGATGACGCTGCTCTCTCCAACCCTGACCCTGGCTACTTACCCCAACGATCCGCTGCTCTATACTCCAAGATCCAGCAAGTACCTCATTTACACTGTCTTATGTTACCCTTATCCAGCCTGCACGACTATCCTACACTCTCCTCGCGGTTGTGGTTGGTGTTCCATACAATTCCCTACCTCAGCCCCGCGGTCGTGCCTCGTTTTTGGTGAGCTACGCGTTACAGCAACTATCCTCACCCTTTACCCATTGATTGTTACAGTGGTACATCATGCCCATATAATATGGGCATGCTAAGTCACTATAGCAGTCAATGGGCAACCTAAAAAACAAAACAGCACCAAAAAAACACAACAATAAAATAAATACCCAAGCACCTAAACACCAGAACAATAAAAGAATTAAAAAACCTAAGCACCACATCAATAAAAGAAATCAAACGCCGAAACACCAGAAGAATAAAATTAATCTAACACCAAAACACCAGAATAATAAAAATAATCTAATACCAAAACACCAGAATAATAAAAATAATCAAACACCTAACCAACAAAACAATAAAATAAATCTAAATCAGAACAATTAAATAAATTAAACGCCTAAACAATCCAAAAATGTAATAAAAACAAATCCTAGAAATGCATAACAATTTACTCAAAACATTAAACAGAAGTAGAAAATATAACAATTAATTCAAAACAACTATTTGCCAAAAAAGGCATTGCTTGTCACTGTATTTATTCCAAACCCTAAAGGGGAATAGATAAATACATTAGCAGTCAATGGACAAGCAAAAACATAAAAATTAAAAAATACAATTAAAAAACCTGAAAAATTAAAATTACATACATTCAATGGGCCAAATACCACCTTCACCCACCCCCGCTACCCACAATAAACATGGCATTGGTATTTAACCAATTCACTGCCTTAGCAGTTTGCCTGTAAATGCATTTTTCCTGCATCGAATTGATGCCGGGGGTCTCCGCTGCTGGTACTGTATTGGGGACAGTACAAGGAGCTTTCAAAAGAACTATTCATCCCAAGGGCAGTACAAAGGACTTGGGGTCATCCCTTGGGGAAAGGAGATTTCACCAGCAACAAATTAAAGGGTTCTTTACAGTAAGGGCAGTTAAAATGTGGAATTCATTACCCATGGAGACTGTGATGGCAGATACAATAGATTTGTTCAAAAAAAGGTTGGACATCTTTTTAGAAAGGAAAGGTATACCAAATAATTATACATGGGAAGGATGTTGATCCAGGGAGTAATCCGATTGCCAATTCTTGGAGTCAGGAAGGAATTTATTTTCCCTCTTATGAGATATCATTGGAGGATATGAAACTGTTTTTTTTGTTTGCCTTCCTCTGGATCAATAAGTAATTATAGTTATAGGATAGAGTATCTGTTGTCTAAATTTAGTATAGGTTGAACTTGATGGACACATGTATTTTTTCAACCTCATCAACTATGTAACTATGTAACTATGTAACTATGTAATGTCGGGAAAATGCATTTTTTTTAAAGTCCTTATCTCACATACCTTCTCACTGGCGAGAAGAATCTTTGATAAAATCGCAATTCCAGAGCCCTAATTACATTATTGAGGCTACTAGAATTGCACAAATTTATCAAAATTGCAAGTTTGAGCTTCTCGCCGGCTCCTGCACAATGTGTTTGGTCAGGAGCCAGAAATCGTGAGAAAATGCTTTCCCCGCACAATTTCACCAACTCATCGAGGCTTTCTGATTAGCTACCTTGCCACATTTTGCGAGAACAGCTCAACATCCTTGATGAGTTGGTTATCGAAGTTTATAGAATAGTGTTATTAGCACACATTTTACTGCATTTTACCCCGCCCCCCCCCCCCCATGAATTTAGAGGAACAGGACAAAGTTAAGTACAGTACAGTAATTCATGCATTTACAAGAAATGAACAGACAAGATCTATGGAGAACTAAGAGTTTTAGTCCCATCATCACACTATTTATTTCCAATGTGATCTGTAATGTTTGCAAGAATGGCATGTGAACAAAAATAACTAATGTGTTCTGCTAATTTGGAAAGCTGCAAGAAACACTAGTTCATAGTTAAGCCACTTTCTGTAAAGTAATTTGAAATCAATATTTAAACAGGATATACAAAAGCAGAGTTTGTGCACATTCACCTGTTTGCTTGATGGAACTTTTGCAAGTGTTTTGTAGCCAAAGTCAGCATTGGACTTCAGTAGCTGGAAGAGAATTGTGACAATATTAATTTCCCCCACAAATAAATTACTTTCTAGAGTTGTTTTATTCATTCATATTGATCCTCCAAAAATTATTCTTGTAATCCTGATCATTTAAACATTGCATAAATTAGTTTTGTAATTGCTGCTGAGGAATATCCTTTAATTGGAGAAGAGAAATAATATTTATAATAGAAGAAACATTTTTCTTATATAGTGCTACACTATACACAGCACTGTATATAGATTCGAGTCAGGCACAGATTACTGGTTTATAGAGATTAGAATCTATTTGTGATGTCTATGGAACAGGGGTTAGGGTTAGGGTTAGGGTTAGCCCATATTTACTAAACGGTGTTAAGCTAAAAGACACCTACAGTATTAGTGCACGAAGATACCGTATATCTCATTCACTTGGATAGTACAGCTTAGTAAATATGGGCCAAAGGGACTTTCCCAAGTATCAAGAAGCTGATCCTGGGATTTAAACCAAGTTTATTCTCTTCAAAAGCAGTGATGTTACCATTGTCCTGCTACTTCTCCATTTTTCAGTGCACTAGGCATGTTTATCCTAGGAGACGTGGCCCGTGCAATATACTGTGTATCCCTACTTCCAAAGTTCTAAAGGAGTTTGCATTGAATTTACTACATATACAGTATACGGTTGTGTGAAAAAGAAAGTACACCTCTTTGAATTCTGTGGTTTTACATACCAGGACATAATAACAATCTTCTGTTCCTTAGCAGGTCTATAAATTAGGTAAATACAACCACAGATGAACAACAACACATGACATATTACACTGTGTCATGATTTATTTAACGAAACGTCATTCCATTTTTTCTTGTATTCATCCCTGATGCTTGTGATATGAATTAAACCTATTTACATTTTATAGTTACTAGTGAGTGCTGCGGATTCTTTGGATTTTTGTTATATCTATTTTTGTTGCTGGATGGTGATCCTGGCTGCACTGCAAGCACCCTGATTGTAAAGATAAGTGATTTGTTCTTCTTTTACACATTTTGAGTTCCCTGAACATTTTCCCTCTGGGAGGAGGGGCCACTTACCTCCAAGCACCTGTTTAACTTGGGAGGTTCTAGCATTTTGCTGAATGGACAGGACTCACTGTAGTTGTTTCCCCTCATACAGAGGTAAAAGGAAGGGTTCACAGTTTAGTGTTAGGACCTGCATTCATTTTGGTTATACCTTGACGTGGTATGCAGGCTTATGACGCTTTGGCCAAAGGGTTTAACGAAATAACCAAGTCAATATTATTATTATTGAAGTATTTAAACGTTATACTTATTACTTTATGTTTTGTCAATTGTATGTAGCATTGGGCACCCCTGTCTTTTGTTTGTATACATTGGCCACGTTCAGTAGCACTCCTTTTGACATAAATATATTATAATGTGGTGGGTGTTGGAGTTAGAGCGTGCGGGGAATGTGTGTGTTCATTTTTTTGTAGTATCTTTGTGGCAGACACTTCCTAACATTTGACTGGAGTAAGATTACACACTTCTTCAAATGTTCATAATTGTTTCTTTGACGTGCATTCTCCATATGAATTGGACAAGGCAGGCTGTCCCGTTTTCATTCCTCTGTAGGCAGCCTGTATGGTGAGTGCTGCAGAGCATTTGTGCAGATACATTTCTCTTTCCATTTCTCTTGTAGAAGAGCTTTCTAGTACTTCTGAATTACTCTGCTGCTTTTCTCCCTTTTTAGACGTTTAGCTCATAAGCGAGAGAATCTTGTTTCTGGAGCTTGCTCTGAGTGTGCATCAACGCATTCTTCATTATATTTTGGAGCTCTGTGGATTTCTTCGCTCGGGCCGCAGCTGCTTGCCTCAGTTTCTGGACCTTCTTGTGCTCCCTCTTGTGTCGAGTCACCTGGCTAAGCTTGGCCTCCAGCGATGCTCTTATGATTCTCAGGATATCCTTCAGTTTCTCATGCTGCTTTGCGGGGACACACTGGGTAATCAGACGTTCCTGCAGCACTTTTACTTCTTTATCAGCCTGGATATTTTCTTCCTGCAGAGATCACTGCATCCCTTTGGCAATCTGTAGGTGCGTACGCAGACCTTGCAGTTGGTTCTGCAGTAGGTGCTCTGCATGTGCGCGTTGCAACAATGCTTCTAACTTTTCATCATTCAGCCTTGTATTTTCTCTTCTTACAGTCTCTATAATATTCAGGTCCACCTTGTAGTCCTCTTTCCATTCATGCACTTCAGAGTTGAGACTTCCGGTCTCTTGGCGGGAGACTTCTATCTTCTGAGAGACTTTGAGATCCATACTTAGACTGTAGACAACTTTTTGAGAGATGTCCAGGTGCTCAGCGAGACTGTGAAGTTCCATTTTAGAGACTTCCAGTTCTGTGCGGCAAATGTTGATCTCTTGGTGTGAGGCATTCAGTTCTATGCGGAGAGTATAATCATCATTCTGAGAAACTTCCAACTCTCTATGGCGATCGCAAACCTCTTGCTGAAATAATAATCTCTTTCAGTGCTTCCTCATACTTCTGTTTCAGATTAGCAATCATTCAGTCAGACTTGCTCTGCTTTTCATCCATGGCGGTAATAGTAGTGTTCGCAGTATCTAGATCCATCCTTGGATCCTCCAATTCGGTCTTGGCCGCTGAGTAAATTGCGAGCTCAGTCTTCTGTAGCTCAGCATTATTTTCTCACTCCATTTTCAATCGTTTACAGAGCAGATCACAGTTTTGCCTGGCAGCTTGCAGTGCATCTTCAGGGCTGGTCAAGGGATCGCCACTCACTGGTTCTGGCTCTGCTACCCTAGTATGGTTGGTTGAGGGTTCCTCACTGTTAGCACCGGACAGACACTTCTTTGGGTTATACAATTTCTGCCTTGGGCCATCTGGATATTCTGTCCTCCGCATGACGAATCCTCCATTGTCTCTAAGCTGCAGGGCATCTCGGACCCCCTTTTTCTCAGCGAGATCTGCGGATGTGTCTGTTCCTTCCACGATATGTGCCAGGCTTTTCTTGCAGTTGCATTGCTGGCATGAATATTCGGGGTCAATGAGAACTGTTTGTTTGGCGCGTACCAAGTTTAGGCACCTCCACCATTCTTGGGGTGTTTTATGGGTGTGACTCAGTTCGGGTTCCCCATAAGAGATATCTTCATCCTTATCCATATCCTCATAGGACCGGAAGGGTCACTCTTCTGTGGGGTAGGGTTCATTACAGGAATGCCACATCTTGTCCTCCATTTTGGGGCTATCAGGTGTATTTTTCTTCCTGACCTGAGGGAGGTCCAGATGCAGCTGTTTTCACTGTATTCGCTAGAACCCCAGCTGGTAGTCCTACAGGTGGGCAGACTTTGCTTGCAGAGTTTGTAGCTCTCACAGGCGTCTCTGTAGACTTTTTCTTTTTCTTCTTTACTTTGGTAGGTTCTAAAACATCATCAGTACTGTGTACATATTCTTTCTCATCAGTGATACTGGATGTGCCCTTGCCAAATAAAAATTCTGTATCTTCCTTGTGACCACAGCACATTGCTTGCTGCTGCAGTTCCTTGGCACGTTGAAAAAAATATTCCTCTGGCTGCAGCCCTTTTTCTGGGGCCATAAAGGGATCATCCTTATCATCTGGATAAGGCCTGAAGGGACACTGCTCAATGTGGCTGGGCTCTTTACTGGTTTGGAGTTGGAAGGGAGCGATCCACCTGTGTACACCTCATGTGAGTGAAAAAGCACTAATGCAATATGTGATCTTGAAATCAATAGTTGATTACAAACAACTTATATATATAAAAGTGAATTACTTATACAGTACAAAGGTGTTTATAATGGTAAAGTACAACCAGGAGGTATGTAGATAGTAGTTCTTCCTTTCAGATGTGTAATGGCACCACTCCGCAGACCCCTCAGCATTGCTGGTTGCCATCCTTTTCCATCTGATGCGGTTACCCGCGAACCGGACGTGACGTCACACGCCACCGCCGACGGCACAGCGAGGAGAGGGGGAGAAAATTCGGGAGCGCACACCGCAAAGACAGTGAGCATTTACTTGCTAAAGATACCTCTATATGTACAGAATCTTTGTACTTAATGTGAGTACATCTCTTACCACTTTTTGACATAAATCCAGTGAATTGCAATCTGCACTATTGGGCCGTTTTGTGTCTTCTGTTTTTCCATATACCCTGTTGGGAGCTGAATACCTGGAACAGTCCCCTTATGTGAAAGCAGAGTGGTGCCATTACACATCTGAAAGGAAGAACTACTATCTACATACCTCCTGGTTGTACTTTACCATTATAAACACCTTTGTACTGTATAAGTAATTCACTTTTATATATATAAGTTGTTTGTAATCAACTATTGATTTCAAGATCACATATTGCATTAGTGCTTTTTCACTCACATGAGGTGTACACAGGTGGATCGCTCCCTTCCAACTCCAAACCAGAATTGCTTTTGTGGGAAATCTTAGCACATTTCCCTGGTAAGGTTGAGAAGCATCCATTTGTGCAACATTTCATATATAAATTTTTTTCTTTTTTTGTTTTATTATTATTATTTTTAAACACACTGTTGAAAATTAGGGTATTGTGGCGCCTATGCAAATCATTTAAGTATGCTGGGCTCTTTACACCAGGAACACATTTTCTTCCCCATTCTTGCAGAGTCTGTAATTGACTTCAGCTGCGTGGCCATTTTTAAAATCCCATTGTTTTTTTTTTTCTTCACACAAGTGGTGGGGTAGACTCTGGTCACAGCTTCAGTACCTTGTGTGGGTCACCATCTGTTGCAGTCCTACCAGTCAAACTGTGGCATTGTGGCTTTCTCCAGTGCAGTGTAGTTTTCCTGCCTGTATTTGTAGCTCTTTAAATCTGGTCACTTTTGCACATGATTCTTTTTTTTTTTGCTCAGGCTGTTTGCAGGAACTTATGCAGACAAAAGCAGCAGTTTCCGGGACCCCTTTTAAATTAAGGGCCACCTCCTATCCCAACTTTTACACCTTATGTAAAAGATGTGTGCAGATGTGTACAGAGGTATATTTAATGGAGACCGATTAGGGTGAAATTAAATCCCTGCTTTATTGCACCTGTTTGTCCTTGAACAAGGCAAAACATTCAAAATAAACAAAATAAAGACCTACTCTGCTCTCTAACTGGGTGGGAAGCTAAGCTGATTACCACCACAAATATATATATATATATATATTACTTGTGAGCACCTTCACATATCTTAGACAGCTCTGCAACCCTGCTTTTCGCCATTATCACCTAGCATACAGTGTTTCCACTGCAGCAAGGGATTCTGGGAAATGACATGCAAATGAGTACACAGTGTCACCTTTTGTCTCAAGTCCATTATTACATGTAGCCCTTAAGCCAATGCTCCCTGTTTTAAACACAGCTTTTAAACATAGCCTGGGATGATATGAAAAGCCAGTGAACCCACTCACAGACAGACTGTTTAGACCTTTTTTGTCTCATCAGTGTGAGATTGGTTGTAATGGCTTTGCAATTTGAGACTGTGGGTAGGTCTTCACCACACACTATTTAGGTTATGGTGGGTGAAAAGGTGTCTAAAAACCCTCCACCTTACAGCATACAAAAATATTACTTGTGCATATATATATATATATATATACATACAGTGCTTGGCAAATCACCCAAAAATCTACACGCCGAACCAAAAAAATCTACTCGCCACCTAGTCCCGCCCCTAGAACCGCCCCAACACCACCCCTAGTCCCGCCCCAACCCCGCCCCGTTTAAAAAAATACATAAATAAAATAAATTCCTAGTAAGAACATTAGTTTTTGACATAAGTTTATTTATTGTATTACATTATACTACAATTAGTCCTGGTTACGTGTGTGTGTGTGTGTGTGTGTGTGTGTGTGTGTGTGTGTGTGTGTGTGTGTGTGTGTGTGTGTGTGTGTGTGTGTGTGTGTGTGTGTGTGTGTGTGTGTGTGTGTGTGTGTAATTGTCGGATTTAGAAAAAAAAGCCAGATATGAATGACTAGTTTGCTGAACCCCTTAACCAGTGTCTGGATGCCCCCACTTCCCAATATTTAAAGCAGCAATCCCGCCAGGGATCTTACCTGATCTGCAGTCCCTCAATGTCCAGATACACTCATTCCCGCAATGTTATACATTGGAGGGGAGGTGTTCCCTACCTGTCTTCTGGGTTAGGGGGGATTCCGATATCTCCCGTATGAAGCTTGAGTTAGATCTGGAAGAAAGCAGTATAGGTTATTTCGGTGTAGGTATAGGGCAGTTAAGATATATAGGGTAAATAAGAGATCCAGGTCCATAGTGTGAGACAGAGAGAGTGTGGGTGAGAGACAGAGAGAGTGTGGGACAGAGAGAGTGGGTGAGAGAGTGTGGGTGAGAGACAAAGAGAGGGTAAAAGAGAGAGACAGAGAGAGGGTGAGAGAGGGTGAGACAGAGAGAGGGTGAGAGAGAGAGACAGAGAGAGGGTGAGAGAGAGAGACAGAGAGAGGGTGAGAGAGAGAGACAGAGAGAGGGTGAGGGAGAGAGACAGAGAGATACAGCGAGAGGGTGAGAGAGACAGAGAGAGGGTGAGAGAGAGAGACAGAGAGAGAGAGGGTGAGAAAGAGAGAGACATAGAAAGGTTGAGAGACAGAGAGAGGGTGAGAGAGAGACAGAGAGAGGAGAGACAGAGAGGGGAGAGACAGAGAGGGGAGAAACAGAGAGGGGAGAGACAGAGAGGGGAGAGACAGAGAGGGGAGAGACAGAGAGGAGAGAGACAGAGAGGGGAGAGACAGAGAGGGGAGAGACAGAGAGGCAGAGAGGGGAGAGACAGAGAAACAGAGAGGGGAGAGACAGAGAGGGGAGACACAGAGAGGGGAGAGACAGAGAGACAGAGAGGGGAGAGACAGAGAGGGGAGAGACAGAGAGGGGAGAGACAGAGAGGGGAGAGACAGAGAGGGGAGAGACAGGGAGGGGAGAGACAGGGAGGGGAGTGACAGGGAGGGGAGAGACAGGGAGGGGAGAGAAAGAGAGGGGAGAGAGGGACACAGAGAGAGAGAGAGTGAGAGAGACACAAAGAGAGCGAGAGACAGAGAGAGACACAGAGAGAGAGAGAGACAGAGAGACACACACACAGACAGAGAGAGAGAGAGAGAGAGAGAGAGAGAGAGACAGAGACAGAGACAGAGACAGAGAGAGAGAGAGAGAGAGACACACAGAGAGAGAAAGAGAGAGAGACAGAGAGAGAGAGAGACACAGAGAGAGAGACACACAGAGAGAGACACACACAGAGAGACAAACACAGAGAGAGAGAGAGAGACACAGAAAGAGAGACAACCACACACACAGAGAGAGACACACACAGAGAGCGTGACACAGAGAGAGAGCGCGACACAGAGAGAGTGCGACACAGAGAGAGAGAGCGACACAGAGAGAGAGAGAGCGCAACAGAGAGAGAGCGTGAGAGACAAAGACAGAGAGACGGTGAGAGGCAGAGAGTGAGAGAGTGACAGAGAGAGAGTAACAGAGAAAGAGAGAGAGAGTCACCCAGTCAGTCATCCCACCCCTCTCACACATACACACACTCTCACAGAGTGTGAGAGTGTGAGTGAGTGAGAGTGACAGACAGAGTAACAGAGACAGAGAGAGAGTCACCCAGTCATTCATCCCTCCCCTCACACTCTCAGTGAATGTGTGTGTGTGAATGTGTGTGTGAGTGAGAGTGTGTGTGTGTGTGTGTGTGTGTGAGAGAGTGTGTGTGAGAGAGTGTGTGTGTGTGTGTGTGTGAGAGAGAGTGTGTTTGTGAGTGTGAGAGAGAGTGTGTGTGTTAGTGTGAGTGTGAGTGTGTGTGTATGTTTGTGTGTGAGAGAGGGTGAGTGAGAGTGCGTGTGAGAGAGAGCGCGTGTGAGAGAGAGCGCGTGTGAGAGTGAGAGCGTGTGTGAGTGAGAGCGCGTGTGAGAGTGAGAGCGCGTGTGAGTGAGAGCGCGTGTGAGGTGTGTGAGGGGTGGGATGACTGACTGGGTGACTGTTACTCTCTCACACACACTCTCTCACACACTCTCACACACACATACTCACACACAGTAACTCACTCATGCACACACTCATACACACATACTCATACACACACACTCTCACTCATGCACACTCACACTCACACTCACACACTCACTCACACTCACTCACACACTCACAAGAAACAGAGCTGCTCAGGAAGTCCCACTCACCATCAGAGGTAAATTGGCAACATCTGGGGTCTGCGGGTGACATTGGAGGCCTGCAGGGGTATGTGGAGGCCTGCGGGGGACATCGGGGATATGTTGGGGCCTGCGGGGGCATCGGGGTCCAGCGGAGGACAGCCGCACGGCCACACCAACCTCCCCGATGGGAAACATGGCCGGACGGGGACACGCTGGAACCAGAGCCCACCAAACAACTTTGCCTGCCTGCCTGCACACCCCCCCCCCCGCCCCCCTGTGCACGCGCCCGCCCTCCAGTCCCTCTACCTCCTGCCCGGCTGCAGCCATGGGGATGGGAGTCAGAGCTGCCAGGCAGCACGGGAGCGCCGGGAACCCGGGGGGGGGGGGGGGGAGGTACACGCGGGCAGGCAGCACGGGAGTGCAGGGAGCATGTCACACACCCAGCATGTCACACACACACAGCCAGCATCCGTCTGACACAAGTGGGGCGGAGGTGTGGGGGATGGTAATGCATGAGGCAGGGAGAGTACTTACTTCTTCAATAATCAGCCCTCTAAAGGTAGGCGGACGTCACTGCTCCTGCTCATATAGAGCAAGCCTCCCCCTCCCCCTCCCCTCAAAAAAAAAGTCTTGGTAGCGGGCCAACCCGTGTCAGGTCAATCAAATAAGTGGATTTTTTTTATTTTTTTATTTTCTCGGCGGGAGCAGGGGAAAATTGAAAGAGAACCGCATGCGTTGCAGAGGCGGCCATTACGGATCACCACCTAGCCAAATCTGATCGCTCCTGGCGAGCGGGCGACCGGATTTGTCGAGCACTGTATATATATACACAGATATAAAGATATACATGTGTGTATGTGTATAGATAGATAGATAGATAGATAGATAGATAGATAGATAGATAGATAGATAGAAAACCTGGACTGTAGTGAAAACCCAGCACAGATAGAGCAGAATCCTTACAAAGGGATGGTTTCTCTGCTCTCCTGGGTCATTACCCTTGTGTGCTATGGAAATATTTATGTCCAGGAATAGAGGTCTTGTCCCCTTGTCTTGCTGTCAGCATACATTCCTTCTGTGTGCATCAAGACATCATCTTTTCCTTAGGTCAGCCCAGTTGTGGACTAGGGAAAATCTCTGCAGTCTTCTTTCTCCTTATGTCAGCCCAATTGTAAGGAATCTCTTTCCTGTGTCTCACATGAGGCTTTTTACAGAGCTCTGATTAGTCCAGGTGGAGACTAGTTAATTGAGTGGCTGCAATCGACTATCTCTCTGTTGAATTCTCAGAGCTCTGAGGCTGCTTTATTTAAACAGGGATAAGTCCCTGCTACAGTGGCCCTATAAAAATAGTGTTTATTGGCGTCTAGTGGACATACAAAAAGTACACACCATGTTTCATGCTCCAAATGCGCTTTATCACGGTGTATGTATCAAAGGTACTGTCATTGGACTTACATTCATTATTTATTCAGTCCCTTACACTGCCTTAGATGTACAGCACCTTGCTACAATGTCCACGGCCAATATTGTGAGTACTGCAGGATGTCTCACTAGGCTAAGGATTCTATGATTTTCTTTTGCTACAAATTACCCTCCAGAGCATGCTCGAATGCTATTCAAAACTGTCCCATTTGGCTATTATTATGCTGTATCTTAATATTTAGGAGTGTCTGATCAGCTGAACTCCATTACCTGGACTACATCTGATTAACCCAATAAGGCCATTAACCCCTTACATTAATTAGTAGTCTACAGAAAGGGGGGCTACAACTGTATAATAAGATACCAATAGATATCAAATATCATAGGTTTAGTACCCATATGTATCATGTAGGTTGTGGAGAGACACGTGAAAATTATCTAATTAGGTTATTGTTCATTAGCTTTGGCAACCACACAAAGTTGCAATATACAGTATACTGTTTCTTTTTTTCCCCATAAATTGAAAGTTTCTGACTTAGAACATAATTTGTATATTACTGGATGTGCTTTTTACTGAATGTTGCACCCAAGCATTACAGCGAAACCATTCCACCACAATGACTTAGAGGTAAACCAATCAGTGTGGCAGTGTTTAGAGGCTTAAAGACAGTCACTATTATGTATTGTGTGGCTGGCAACCTCAAAAGACTTTTAAAATGAGTTAACTCTTGATGATTGTATGCAACTTAAAGTACCAATTTGTGTGTTACCAAAATATATAGACATATATTCTCAATGATTTTCTTGCTCTTTTACTCAGTAGGTATACAAGAACAAGAAACCTAGTTTCAAGCACTCTATCACAGAAAATGGTATATGAAATAGTTAAAAGAAATTTCTCTTAACTATTTCATATACCATTTTCAGCGATAGAGTGCTTGGAAACTAGTTTTCTTGTTCTTGTCTACCTGTATAGCCTTACCTAGTGAGCACCTCACTTCCATTTCATTTTAAGCTGTAGCAGGGTATTTTCTGTGTCTCTATCTTTGACTCAGTATCCAGCTTTGGATTTTTGTTGCGTGGTTCTCTGTGATTCGTGCATTTGATTCTTAGTATTGGTGACCAGCAAAGACAGGTTCTATAGAAAAGACATTAACAAAAGCTCTTTTTCCTGGTTCATTGAGTCACGGTAGAATTGAAACCAACTAATTTACTGGAAAGCTCAAGTTGTGGCCAAATATGCTGCTTATACAGAAGCCAAAAGTATGCCATGATCAACATGAATATTCTAAATAGCAAGTAGGCAACCAGTCTAAGCAGTGATGATATAAAGAGAAAAAAAAAACAAGCTTTATCAATTGTTCATCTTTTTCAAGTAACAGATTTAACTTAATATTTAGGTAACGAGAACAACACATTTTCTTCCTCCTTTTAAATAACTCCAAACACACTTTATTTTGCTATACTGTATAAATATGATGGGGGTTAGGCTCCCACGTGGCTCCTTGTCTTATTTTAAGTTAACCCATCCCACTCCCATTTAATGAGTAGGTCAAAGTACACACAGAAAAATACAAAAAAATTAAAAATTACGCACCAAGAATAGTACAGAATAGAATAAACAATGTGAAGAGTGTAAACCGATCACACACAGTATAGAGACAAAAAACATATTCTCACCCGAAATTAGTTTTTTAATATACATTTTATTCCTAGTGTAGATGAGCAGGGGGTCTCTGGAGCAGAACCACAACTCTGGACCCTGGCTAGATAGGCACATTCTGACAACTCTTTCTCCACAAAACCCCATTGAAACTCATACCACAGCAATCTCTGCTTGCTAGCACTCCTGGAAAGGTAAAAACACATAAAATATTTTATTGTATTAAGGGAGGGAGAAGGAGTGGCTCAGTGAGTAAAGACACTGACTGGCACTGAGTTGGAAGCAGGGGAGCCTGGTTGGGCAAGTCACTTTATCTCCCTCAGGCACCAAAAAAAACATAGATTGTAAGCTCCACGGGGCAGGGACCTGTGCCTGCAAAATGTCTCTCTAAAGCGCTACGTAAAACTAGCAGGGCTATACAAGAACATTCTATTATTATTATTGTCGCACAATAATTGTTGCACATATATAATCACTGAAGCTGACACTCCCGAACCCTAATACATGGATCAGAGGTAACCAAACAGGCTTAACCTTTATTGTGAGCCTGGTTACCCCCTCACCATCACACTAACCACCCACCCTGGGGATTCTACCCCCTTCAACCACCCTCTCTGCCCCAATAAACAGACTTTTGAAGTTGAACTCCTTTATGGCCTTAGCGGCTAGCCGATAAGGTCATGAAGCTGTTTTAATATAAAATTTAATACTAGTGTACGTAAGCAGGAAGTTTCCAGAGCAGAACCACATTGATTTGAGGTCTGTGGACCCCCTGCTTTCCGAGATACAGGCCCCGTTATGGGGTGCCAGTATCTCCTATGCATTTAAATGTCCTGTCACATGAAGCAGGATGGGATATGCAGCTGGCCCACCCACATCTTTGCCGATCCACGGGAGAGAACTTTTGGGAGAGGTGAATATCACATCGCTGCTTCTCACCAGTTTTGGTCATTTAGCTATCGCAGGTCTTCAGAGTCTTTCTGAATACCGTGATAACTAAACTGACAAAACTGACGGCGTAACAGGCCCAGCAAGACATTTTATGAAGGCTACTAGCATAAGCCCCTATCTTGTTAACCACTAAGACCTCAATCCTATCTCCCATCAGCTGGAACCTGGACGTTACCCACCGATGTACTATCTGGAGAGAAGTGATCCGCCTTCACCGGATCCAGTAGCCGACGATGGTCTTCACTCAGGGGAGTTGCATCTCGTTTGCGGTACCATGCTGGTTATTGCATGACATGTCAATGTATTTACTATCTTGTACGTGCGATACTTACCCTCACCATTTGATAAATATATATTTTATACTTACTACACTATGAGTTGTGCACTTTTCTTGTTTTTTCTATCCATGTACACACAGGTAATTGTACACACAGTCATTGAGAGATTTCTTCCCCCAGGAAAAAGGTAGGGATAACTTTTGCTGTAGCAATAAGCTTAGGAAGTACTGCGTTTAGTATATTTTTTCTTGCACTTTAAAAAAAAAAAAAAAAAACACTTTCGTAGGACACCTGATTTTTTAACCAGTTTTAACTAGGATGACCAGACGTCTCAATTTTTAAGTTACTTTCTGTTCATTTTTTTAAATGTCCCGGGTGTTGCAGACAGGAGCAGGAGCTGTAGCGTACAATGTCTCCTCCGACCGTTAGGTGGTGCTGCACAGCTCCTGCTCTCCTGGCTGCAGTGTGCTCTCACTGAGAAGGTAAAGGTGTGTGTATAGTGTGTTGTTTGTGGTGTGTGTGGTTTGTGTTCAACTGGGGTGAGAGACAGACATTGAGGAGGAGATAGAGAGAAATACTGGGGAGAAGGTGGATCGAGAGACTGGGGGTAGAAAGAGAGACTGCGGGAAGGGAAAGAGAGAGACTGGTTGCAGATAGAGAGACTGGGGGGAGAGAGAGACTGGGGGGAGAGAGAGACTGGAGAGAGAGAGAGAGACACTGGTGGGAGAGAGTGACTTGTGGGAGAGGGAGAAAGAGAGACTGGGGGAGGGGCGTGGGGGGTAGAGAGATACTTGGGAGTTATGGAGAAAGAGAGAGAGAGATCGACAGAGAGAGACAGACAGACTTGAGATGCATATAGAGAGTGGGAGACTGGTGGGAAGGAGAGAGAGACTGGTAAGGGAGAGAGAGACTGGGGGCAGGGAGAAAGAGGACTGGTGGGAGGGAAAGAGTGACTGGGGAAGGGAAAGAGAGACTTGGGGGAGGGAGAGAGAGACTTGGGGGAAGGAGAATGAGTGAGACTTGGGGAGAGGGAGAGAGACTTGGGAGGTATGGAGAGAGAGAGAGAGACAGACAGACTTGAGATGCATGTAGAGAGTGAGAGACTGGTGGGAGGGAGAGACTTGTAAGGGACAAAGAGACTTGTAAGGGGGAGAGAGACTGGTGGGAGGGAAAGAGAGACTGGGGGAGGGAGAGACAGACTTGGGGAAAGGAGAATGAGAGACACTTGGGGAGAGAGAGAGACTGGTGGGTGTGAGAGAGACTGGGGTGGAGGCAGAGAGGTTGAGAGAGAGAGGTAAGGGAGAGTGAGACTGGTGGGATGGAGAGAGAGACTGTGGTAGAGAGACTGGTGGGAGGGAGAGAGAGACTGGGGGTAGAGAGAGAGACTAAGTGGGGAGGGAGAGAAAGATACTGGGGGGAGGGAGAGAGCAACTTGGTGAGGGAGAGAGAGTGACTTGTGGAAAGTGAGAGAGACTTGGGGAGGGAGAAAGAGAGAGAGTCTTGGGGAGGGAGAAAGAGAGAGAGACTTGGGGAGGAAGAAAGAGAGAGAGAGACTTGGGGAGAGAGAAAGACTGAGGAGAGAGAAAGAGAGAAAGACTGAGGAGAGAGAAAGAGAGAAAGACTGAGGAGAGAGAAGGACAGAGACTGAGGAGAGAGAGACAGAGACTGAGGAGAGAGAGTGAGACTGAGGAGAGAGAGTGAGACTGAGGAGAGAGAGAGAAAGACTGAGGAGAGAGAGAGAGACTGAGGAGAGAGAGAGAGAGTGAGAGAGAGACAGACAGAGAGAGACTGATACTGGGGGGAGGGAAAGAGAAAGACTGGGGGAGGCAGAAAGAGAGAGGCTGGTGGGAGGAAGAGGGAAACCAGGGTTAGAGAAAGAGAGAGACTGGGGGTAGAGGGAGTGGGAAACTGGAGAGATAGAGAAAGAGAGATGGGGGTAGAGAGAGACTGGGGAGAGAGAAAGACTGGGGAGAAAGACTGGGGGGAGAGAGAGAAAGAGACAGGGGAGGGATAGAGCGACTGGGAGGGAGGGAGTGACTTAGGGGCGAGAGAGAGACTGGGGGGAGGAGTGAGGACTGGGGGGATGGAGAATGAGAGAGACTGTGGGTGGGAGGGAGAGAGACTGGGGAGGTAGAGACTGGGGGTAAAGATAGACATGAGGTAGAAGGAGAGAGAGACTGGGGGAGAGAGAGACTGTGGGGGAGGCAGAGAGAGATGAGGGAGGGAAAGAGGGAAGGAGTGAGAGATACTGGGGTGAGGGAGAGAGAGACAGGGAGTGAGAGAGAGACTGTGTGGGGGAAAAGAGATTGGGGAGTAGAGAGAGACTGGGTGTGGGAGGGAGAGAGGGACTAAAGGGAGAGAGAGGGACTGGGGGAGGGAGAGAGACTAGGGGTGGGAGAGAGAGAGACTGGAGGGAGAGAGAGAGACTGGATGGAGGGAGAAAGGGAGAGACTGGGGGAGGGAGCAAGAGAGGCTGGGGAGAGAGAGTGAGAGACTGGGGGAGAGAGAAAGACTGTAGGAGGGAGATAGTGATGGATGGAAAGAAAGAGACTGGTGAGGGAGATATTATCATGATTTGCTACTACTACTGCAGCATTTCATGCTGATTCGTTATGTGTGTCTGCTTAGCATTTCCTGTGATGGTGCACACTTTGTATCTCTGGTCAATTTACATAAATGCCTTGCTACATTCTATCAGCATATTTATTTCACATGTAGGTAAAAGGAAGCGTTCAGGCGGTTCACAGCTTGACGCAGGGGTACAAAAAACTGGTGTCCAGGCGCAATCAAATTAAAAGGTTGTTTATTGAGTGCATACAGCTAGTTCTTTCTGCCACAGAAAAACTCTTGACGCTTTTCGTCTGCCAACAGGACTTTGTAAAAAAAAAAACTCTTTTGACAAAGTCCTGTTGGTGGACGAAACGCGTCAAGAGTTTTTTCTGTGGCAGAAAGAACTAGCTGCATGCACTCAATAAACAACCTTTTAATGTGATTGCGCCTGGACACCAGTTTTTTGTACCCCTGCGGAAAGCTGTTAACCGCCTGAACTCTTCCTTTTACCTACTATATCAACTGGCTGGAGCACGCTTCACAGCGCACCTGATCAGTGTTACCTGCATCATCAACACGAGGATTGAACTTGGCGAGTCAAGTCAGTGAGTACTCCTGCTTTCTGGGGGGTTGTTGTTGTGTGAGATGCCGGGTCTGTGAGGGCAGTGGCGGGGAGCAGTTGCGGTTAGCCATTTCAGAATCCCACGCAGGGGACACAGCTTTTACTGCTGGATCGGTCTCTCCTTACCACACTCTAGCCCCATCCCGTTGTCAGTCTTTATTACACAGCCCAACTTTCTCACCTACATCTGTTCCATGCGGTTATGGGTTAACTGATTATGAGCGCTTTAAGGAATTTATACATTGGATAACATTGTGGATTACATGTGTGCACGATATAGAGCATCGGTTCCTTTGGAGTTTTGTGACGATAGCCTATGACAGGTTGTAATTTACACCAAATACTGGGTTTGAACTGAACGAGGCTTAGATATAATAAATTGTATTTATTCCTTTGGATAGGTGAACACACGATATAGTACAGTAACAAGACAAGAAATACACTTACTTTGGGGGTGGGGGATGAGAAGTATGTTGCATAGCAATTCTCTCGCAATCAGGTAACAATTCAGATGATATCAGAAGACAAAGGATAAAGGGTGGACAACAGTTTATAAACCTTTTGTAACCCTATCCTTAACATTAAGTACAGGTGATTGGTCTTCAATTACCTCTAGCCACTCATTAACGTGGGAACACATTTTGATACATGCCCCCCCGCTAGCTGGTACATGCGCATTAGAACTCTGGGGTCTCATTTCTGTAGCCCCTCATCTGCATCAGGAATGCCAGCTAGTCTACCAAATTGGATTCCTGGCAGGATATTCTTTGTTGTGAGGTGTGAAATGAAACACTTAAAAACTGCTCTGGTTTGAGCCATCTCCGCCCTCAGGTAAACAGTAAGGGTGACAAAATCCTTTGAACAATACTTTAGTCCTAGACATTGGGTCGCCTCTCTGGCCATATGCTACCCTGGTATGCAAAGGAATTTCCTCTGGGTTTTATCCCTGCTTTGGGACACAGTATGAAAGATAAAACACAAACATATTAAAATATCCGGTTCCGTTGGGTCCAACAGGTCCAAACTTCCCAGTTCTCAATGCCGGAACTGGGATACCCTATGGTACAATTTGAGACTTGCTACGACCTTCGGAACCGGAGTTACACAAATACACCTTAAACCGTTTCCTATTTTAATACAAAAAACTCCGCTGTAAATGAAATCATGGTTTTTCACAAAATCCCCATTGAAAACAACGGGCTCTGCCGCCATAGACTTTCAATGGCAAACCGCCGCCGTTGGAGGCTATGGGAATCCGCCGCCATAGACTTTCAACGGGGCTGCGCCGCCGTTGAAGTCAATGGGGGTTTTCCGCCATAGCCGGTCCATGAAGATTGTCCGCCATTGGAGTCTATGGGAGAAGTCCCGAACTTTCAAGGGGGTCCATACTCCGTCGGGTTGGTCCAAGAGGGTCAAGGATGGTTCTGCAGCGATGCCGGAGCAGTGACTACAGATATCCCAAACCCTGATCCTCTGGACCCTCCGGAACCGGAGCTATGGATTACCAAATTTCAGCTTTTTACACTTAGCCGTTTCCTTGAGCTGTTTCTGCCACCGCCATTGGAACCTATGGCGCGACCCGCTCTTCTCGGTTCGACCCTTATCGGGGGTCCAGGATACGGGGACC
The DNA here is from genome assembly GCF_040206685.1 of Ascaphus truei. Classification (NCBI taxonomy): domain Eukaryota; kingdom Metazoa; phylum Chordata; class Amphibia; order Anura; family Ascaphidae; genus Ascaphus; species Ascaphus truei. The sequence continues at coordinate 53,728,570 of NC_134489.1, read as the reverse complement.
CGGTTGTGGTCGAATGGGGGGAGATCTAGGAACTAGGGGCAAAAATAATTTTATTTCTATGTGCTCTAGAACTGTTTATTCCCACGCCACTTGTCGTTGAACTTGACTGTTAAGTGATCAAAGCTCTCTTATTGAAAATGTATCCGCTTTGCGGTTTTGCGGTTTGGACGGCAGCCAACTCGTTCCTGGAAAGCTCCTTCGAGGGATCTCCATTGAAGTCAATGGGCCCATTGACTTACAATGGGAAACCGCCGCTCCCCCTCTCGGACGCCATCTGCTGGTCTTCACAGGAAACAGGACCCAAACAGCAAGATTCGCCATTGAAACACATGGAGCCCCAATGGCGGCCTATGGGACCCTGCAAAATGGTGCCTGAAAAGGCAGGAAAATTACACAAAGGGCTATAATCACTAAACAACTATTAACTCTTGTGCTCCCGGATGGATCCTAGTGTGTGTGTGATGCAGACACTGATTAAACCAGATATTACAATGAAACATGGGAACAGGGGAATACACATTTTCATGTCATAACAAGGGTTAAATACCATTTCTGGACCTCAGCCCAGTTAACACTTGTCCCCTTGTCTCCCTGGTGAGGTCAGGGGATGGCCAAATGGGGTGCAACCCCTTTAATCCTGGGCCACCCCCTTTCTCCCTCTACACCTCCCCTTCTTAATGGGTGACCTGTGTCCCACTGGCCCTCACGGGGAGTGGGGCACTGCTGGCACCATTAATGAATTCCGTCCCAGAGGGATAGTCCTGGCGTGAAAGTCCATCAGCATTGCTGTTTTCACTGCCCTTTTTGTGTTGAATGGTAAATTCAAATTCTTGCAAAGCCAAGCTCCATCTCAGCAACTTGGCATTCTCCCCTGATACCCTCTGTAGCCAACTCAGGGGATTGTGATCTGTGATGACCATGAAAGCCCTCCCATATACATAGGGCTGGAGCTTTTTGAGTGCCCACACAATGGCCAAGCACTCCTTCTCAATGGTGGCATATGCCACTTCCCTGGGGAGCAGTTTGCGACTGAGATACACCACAGGGTGCTCTTTGCCGTCGTCTCCCACCTGGCTCAATACAGCTCCAATACCAAAGTCTGAGGCATCAGTCTGAATAAGAAAATGCTTGGTATAGTCTGGGGCAGCCAGTATGGGGGCTCCAGCAAGCGCAGTTTTCAGTGCCTGGAAAGCAGTTTCACAGGCAGGAGTCCAGGTAATAAGCACAGGCAGTTGCTTCTTAGTCAGATCAGTCAGGGGTTTGGCCACAGCGCTGTACTGTGGGACAAACTTCCTATAGTACCCTGCGATGCCCAAAAATGCCATGACCTGTTTCTTTGTTTTTGGAACAGGCCACTGAACTATGGCTTCTACCTTGGCTGGCTCTGGTTTGAGATGCCCTCCACCCACCCTGTGCCCTAAGTACAGGACTTCTGCCATCCCTACCATGCACTTAGTGGGTTTCAAGGTAAGCCCAGCCTCTCTGATCCTATCTAGCACCGCAGCTACATGTCCTATGTGGGATTCCCAGGAACTACTAAAGACAGCAATGTCATCTAAGTAAGCCCTGGCATAGCTCTGCATCCCTTCCAGTAACCTATTGACCAGGCGTTGAAAGGTAGCCGGGGCATTCTTCATCCCAAATGGCATCACCAAAAACTCATAGAGGCCATTTGGAGTGATGAATGCTGACTTCTCCCTAGCCTCCAGGGTCAGTGGGATTTGCCAATAGCCTTTGCTCAAATCCATGGTGGTCAGATACTTTGCCCCCGTGAGTTCATCTAGTAACTCATCCATGCGGGGCATGGGGAAAGCATCTGACACCGTCCCAGCGTTGAGCAACCGGTAGTCCACACAAAACTGGGTGGTCTTGTCCTTCTTAGGAACTAGGACTACTGGACTTGCCCAAGGGCTCTGGGACGGAGTAATTACCCCTAGGGTCAGCATCTCCTCTATCTCTCTCTCCATACTTGTCTTGACCTCTGCTGACACTCTATAAGCGTGCTTATGCAGAGGCTGCAGGTCTCCTGTGTGCACTGGGTGTTTTGTGAGATGTGAGGTCCCTGGCATGTCAGTGAAGAGGGCGCTAAACTGAGATAGCATGTCCCTGGCTTCTCTCTTCTGCCTAGCACTCAACTGTGCCCCTATCTCTACCTGTTCCACAGTGTTTCCCTGCCTAGCCTCCCCTAGGAGATGAGGCAGAGCATTGCTCGCCGGATCCTCCAGCAGTGGGCTACAAATGGCCAGCACTGCTCCCATACTCGGTGCTCTGTATTCCTTCAACATGTTAATGTGGTATGTTTTGTGCCTCTCAGGCGCTACTTGTACAACATAGTTGCACTCATTCACCTTTCGGATAACCGAGTACGGTCCCGACCAGGCAGCCATCAGCTTGTTCTCCCGAGTGGGTTTGAGAACAAGCACCTGCTGTCCTGGGATGAATTCTCTGCTACGGGCATGCTGGTCATACCATTGCTTTTGCTTGGTCTGAGCAGCCCTGAGGTGGTCCTGGGCCACCCCCATGGGCATCTCTAACCGGTCTCTGAGATCTACTACATACTGGATCACTGAAGCATCAGTAGCAGTAGTCTCCCCTTCCCATCCCTCACGGAATAGGTCCAGAGGTCCACGCACCCTGCGGCCATATAGTAGCTCGAAGGGGGAGAAGCCTGAAGATTCTTGCGGTACCTCTCGGTATGCAAACAGCAAGTGCTGCAGGTGAATCTCCCAGTCTTTCCCCTCCGCCTCTATAAAGGTCAGAGGCATCTGCTTAAGGGTACCGTTAAACCTCTCACATAATCCGTTTGTCTGGGGATGGTAAGGGGTAGTGCGCCGGTGCTGTACACTGCATGCATCCCAGAGACAATGTAACAGTTCACTCATGAACTGCGACCCCTTATCGGTTAGGATCTCACTAGGGAAACCTACCCTAGAGAAAATGTTCAGCAAAGCTGCTGCCACTGTCTTGGCACTTATGGTGCCAAGTGCTACCGCCTCAGGGTACCGGGTGGCAAAATCCACCACCGTGAGGATGTAGCGCTTCCCTGACCTGCTAGGAATCATGAGGGGTCCTATAAGGTCCATCGCTACCTTATGGAAGGGTTCCCCTATTATCGGTGCCTTCACACGGTCGCCCGCCTTACCCACTCGCTGGCAGGCATCACAGGAGCGGCAGAAGTTGCTCGCATCCCGGGATGCCCCCGGCCAGTAGTAACACTGTAATAACCAGGCTCGCGTCCTGGTGACCCCCTGATGTCCCGCTAACGGAATAGAGTGAGCTACCCATAACAATTGCTGTCGGTACCCCTGGGGCACTACCAGCTGTCGCTTACCGGTCACCCCCTCCTCTATCCCCGGGTTCTCTTCTTCTCTGTATAGGAGTCCCTTATGCCATAGGCAGTGCTCAGTGCCCTCCCCTGCCTGAGATTCGGACGACCGAAGTCTCACGCCGGCCAGGGTAGGGTCTGTCTTCACTGCCTCCCTAAACTGGGCTCCTAAGTCTGGTCACCCCCCAGTCATGTCATTGTCAGGGGAAGGGGACAGGGTGAGAGGGAACAGTAAGTCAGCCTGTGGTTGCAACTGATCCTGGCTTACCTCCCGAGGCTCCTCTGCGCCCTCCGCTAACGTTGGTCCCAAAGGCTGGGGGACTGGAGCGGCTGCCGCCAGCATTGGCGCGGTCTGGCTCCGGGTAACCGCCGCCACTGCAGCGGGCTGGGGCACACGGTCATAGGTGCAGGTCATCGGTCCCAGGTTGTTGCCCAAAAGAATTTCAGCATCCAAACCGGGTAAAACCCCCACCTCCCGCACACCCTTGCCCACCCCCCAATCCAAAAAGATGCGGGCCACTTGCAAGAAACGTGGCTCTCCGTCGGCCACAGTGATCTGCATCCCAGGGCCTGGGAGCAATTCCTCTGGCCGGACCATATCAGGTCGGACCAGGGTCACTGCAGCTCCTAAATCCAGCAAGCCGACTGCTTGTCGGTCACCGACTGTGACCGGGGTGAGATGTTTGCTCCGGCCGGCCGTCTGCTGCAGGTCTGCACTGAGATGTCCTCCGCTCCTGGCTGAAGGCACCGATGAAGCCGGGATAGGGGTGACATGGGACGTCTCGCTGGGAGTTGTTTCCATGACCGGTCCTGGTTCTTTGGTGGAAGCCACCCGCACGCTGGCTACTGGCTTCGCAGCTGGGGTGCGTTGCCCCCGATGGGGTCCGTTGGAACGCAGGGGTTCTGGGCAATCTGGTCTGAGGTGACCAGTGCTGTTACAGTTGTAGCACCGGCGCTCATGCCGGAGCTCTCCCACCTTCTGTGAACTGCTGCCCGCAGGCGGCTTTTGGGTCCACTGGGGGGTATTAGCAGACTTATTGGCCGGCGCCGGCACTGCCGCCACCTTGGCTGGTGCCTTGGCGGTCATCTGGGACCGGCTGACCACATAGTCATCTGCCATCCTTGCTGCCTCTGTGTAAGTCTTGGGTTTCTTGTCGTACACCCAAGCCCTCACCACTGGCGGGCACTGCTGCATGAGCTGCTCCTGAAAGATGAGGTCCAGCAGGCGTTGGTAAGTCTTGGCCTCACAGCCCTCCACCCAGTGTAGCCCGTATAAAGCCATGCGGGTCACATAGGTGACGTAGGTCTCCTGAGGCTGCCTCTCCTCCAGCCGGAATTTACCCCGGTAAGCTTCAGGGGTAAAACCGTGCTGAAATAGCAATAGTTCTTTCAGGTGGTCAGAATCATCAGCATTCTCCTCTGTAAGCGCCATCAATGTCTGCTTAGCCAAGCCGGAGAGTAGCGGGTCCAAGCATGCAACCCTATGCTGGGGAAGCACCTTGTACCGCCGGCACTGCGTTTCAAAGTTCCTTAAAAACGTCGATCCGATCAGTGCCTTCCACGTACTTGGTGAGACTGTGCTTGTCCAGTTGGAGTTCATCTTTGCGGGGTTGGACCGGGGGGCAATAAGCGGGTCTGTTCACTGCCATAGAGATAAACTTTAGCCGCTCTCCGCTGTCCCTCGGTCTCCCCACGTTGTAATCAGTGCCAACATTTTGGGGGTAAATGGACTGGTGGCCGCAGCCATCAGTGCCCCTCCTGTCGCACTTGTCCCGGGAGGTGCACTCGTTCCCTCCCTGGGATTCTGCCGCCCCGGCACTGGGTTCAGTCCCTGATCTCCGGGCGGCTGTACAAGGGCGAGCTGAGCCGTATCCTGAGACTCTGCACGCTCGGCTTCATATTCTGTGATTGCGGCAATCATGTCTGCGACCTCCTGGTCCTCATATTCCAGTCCATAATCACGGCACTTGTCTTTTAGCTGAGCTCTAGTCCTCAGGTAGTAGACGTTTTCCGCTTCACTCATGGTTCTGGGTCGCAGCAGGGAGGTGGTGTGACAACTTGTGTTACTTGTTGCACTAACGTGTATCCAATATCTTTAGTCCCAGGAACTTGCAATTAACATCAAGTTCCCACTATATTACAGTATCCTGCAGAACACTAGTAATACAGGTCCAGTTCAATCCCGCCAGCTGCCACCAGTTAATATACAAGCCTGTGACGATAGCCTATGACAGGTTGTAATTTACACCAAATACTGGGTTTGAACTGAACGAGGCTTAGATATAATAAATTGTATTTATTCCTTTGGATAGGTGAACACACGATATAGTACAGTAACAAGACAAGAAATACACTTACTTTGGGGATGGGGGATGAGAAGTATGTTGCATAGCAATTCTCTCGCAATCAGGTAACAATTCAGATGATATCAGAAGACAAAGGATAAAGGGTGGACAACAGTTTATAAACCTTTTGTAACCCTATCCTTAACATTAAGTACAGGTGATTGGTCTTCAATTACCTCTAGCCACTCATTAACGTGGGAACACATTTTGATACATGCCCCCCCGCTAGCTGGTACATGCGCATTAGAACTCTGGGGTCTCATTTCTGTAGCCCCTCATCTGCATCAGGAATGCCAGCTAGTCTACCAAATTGGATTCCTGGCAGGATATTCTTTGTTGTGAGGTGTGAAATGAAACACTTAAAGACTGCTCTGGTTTGAGCCGTCTCCGCCCTCAGGTAAACAGTAAGGGTGACAAAATCCTTTGAACAATACTTAAGTCCTAGACATTGGGTCGCCTCTCTGGCCATATGCTACCCTGGTATGCAAAGGAATTTCCTCTGGGTTTTATCCCTGCTTTGGGACACAGTATGAAAGATAAAACACAAACATATTAAAATATCCGGTTCCGTTGGGTCCAACAGGTCCAAACTTCCCAGTTCTCAATGCCGGAAATGGGACACCCTATGATCCAATTTGAGACTTGCTACAACCTTCGGAACCGGAGTTACACAAATACACCTTAAACCATTTCCTATTTTAATACAAAAAAACTCCGCTGTAAATTAAATCACGTTTTTTCACAAAATCCCCATTGAAAACAACGGGCTCCGCCGCCATAGACTTTCAATGGCAAACCGTTGGCGGCTATGGGAATCCGCCGCCATAGACTTTCAACGGGGCTGCGCCGCCGTTGAAGTCAATGGGGGTTTTCCGCCATAGCCGGTCAATGGAGATTGGCCGCCATTTGAGTCTATGGGAGAAGTCCCGAACTTTCAAGGGGGTCCATACTCCGTCGGGTTGGTCCAAGAGGGTCAAGGATGGTTCTGCAGCGATGCCGGAGCAGTGACTGTAGATACCCCAAACCTTGATCCTCTGGACCCTCCGGAACCGGAGCTATGGATTACCAAATTTCAGCTTTTTACACTTAGCCGTTTCCTTGATCTGTTTCTGCCACCGCCATTGGAACCTCTAGCGCGACCCGCTCTTCTCGGTTCGACCCTTATCGGGGGTCCAGGATACGGGGACCCGGTTGTGGTCGAGTGGGGGGAGGTCTAGGAACTAGGGGCAAAAATAATTTTATTTCTATGTGCTCTAGAACTGTTTATTCCCACGCCACTTGTCGTTGAACTTGACTGTTAAGTGATCAAAGCTCTCTTATTGAAAATATATCCGCTTTGCGGTTTTGCGGTTTGGATGGCAGCCAACTCGTTCCTGGAAAGCTCCTTCGAGGGGTCTCCATTGAAGTCAATGGGCCCATTGACTTACAATGGGCATTGACTTACAATGGGAAACCGCCGCTCCTCCTCTCGGATGCCATCTGCTGGTCTTCACAGGAAACAGGACCCAAACAGCAAGATTCGCCATTGAAACACATGGAGCCCCAATGGCGGCCTATGGGACCCTGCAAACTGGTGCCTGAAAAGGCGGGAGAATTACACAAAGGGCTATAATCACTAAACAACTATTAACCCTTGTGCTCCCGGATGGATCCTAGTGTATGTGTGATGCAGACACTGATTAAACCAAATATTACAATGAAACATGGGAACAGGGGAATACACATTTTCATGTCATAACAAGGGTTAAATCACATTTCTGGACCTCAGCCCAGTTAACCCCTTGTCTCCCTGGTGAGGTCAGGGGATGGCCAAATGGGGTGCAACCCCTTTAATCCCAGGCCACCCCCTTTCTCCCTCTACAAGTTTATTCTCTGATTTTTTTATTTCACATGTAGCTTGCTAACCACCACCAGGTTTAGCAGTAATTTGTATCACAGGTTTCTGTCATTTTTGTGACTCTCCTAGAGTTTGATACACTTTCCAGGCACTAATTTATGTTCCTTTAAGCATTATTCCTCTTGTCCCTTGAGGTGTTAGTCAGGAATCTCCCGCCATCTTTTATATATGTTCTCCCCTGTTTTTAATCGTATTAATACATTTTGTTATTCCTTAGTATACCTGTGTGTTCCCTTAGGGATTCTTTTGTGTTTTTGTTCTATTATTCTCTTCCCTGGAGCACCGCTGGCTTCTATTACGTAAGGACTCATCCATGGTGGTGCTGAGCGGGTGCGCGCAATCACGCTGGACACGTTGCGACAATGCACGTGGTCTGCGTGAGCGGGCGGGTGCGCCTGCTGGGTGCTCAGAAAAATTGATTTTGCTGCTCGTAAGCGCATCCCGTGAGCGGTTCATCCAATGAGGGCGATCCAGCTCCGTGATGTCGGGGCCGCGCCCCCAGACGCATGTGCACCTAGCCAGACAGAAAAAACTCGGCGAGCAGGGCGCAATGCTGGAGCGCCAGCGCGCCCGTTTCTTACCTGGACGAGGCCTCAGAATGTATGCTAGCTTTTGGGTATCTTAATATTTTGGCGTGCGTGCGGTAGTCTGTGTTTTTGTATATATATCTATATCTAGAATCCACAGAAGCAGCCGGCACTCCACTTGCAACTAGAAAAAATTGGGTGCTTGTCCCATAAAGCAATAATAAACCATACGGTACCGTTTGAAGCACGAGATCAGGAGACAGCACTCTGGTAAGTTTGATCACAAGTTTTTGTATTGAAAAAGACACATAAACCGACGTTTCGGTCCCCCAGTGGGACCTTTCTCAAGGTGGTGCAATGAATGCAGTGCAGAGTACATATATATAAAGCCCAAAACCCCAGTGCTGCTGAAAAACACGAATCACAGAAAATTAGCATCACCTGCCTGTGTGCCCTACAAGCAACCTATCACTGGGAGAACGGTGGCCATCTTGAATATATTAAACTGGTAAGTAGTACTAATGTATTAATGAGCATGCGCATAGTCAATGACCCATGTGAATTAACTGTTCGCATGAACAGGCTGATGGGCAGAATGGCTGGCAGGGAAGCAATTACCGTGGAAGACCTAATGTGCTCACCAAAATAGTGCAGAGAATCGTGTAGGGATAAAAAAAATATATACAAGTGTAACCCTGCTTCCCATCACTTGGCAAGCTGTTACTCTGTGCTGTGTTACCTGCTGACTCACAGGGCGTGAGCCTCTGCCACGGAGTGCCAGGGGTGCATACAATATGTATATATATATAGGTTCGGTGCAGCGCCTCCACCTGCGATAGATCCCGCCAAAGGGGGAGTTAATCTTCGCACGAGCTCTATACAAGAATTTCTCTCACACGACCATGTTATAAAACCAATCTCGTTTACTGATAAATCAACCTTACAATACATTACATGCCATGACATTCCAGTACGCTGGTACACAACATTTAACACGCCAAGGAGGACGTCCACATCTATGCGCCTCGGCGGACGCCAACAGTACTTTCTCCCCAACCCCGCCACCGGGTGTTCCCACCCCGTGTCCAAATCTGTTAATCAGTTCTCTCGCTCCCAATGACAGTGTGTATGTGTAGGGGTGGCTGCGCAGCCACTAGGTCTTAGGTGATTGAAAGGGTAAAGTTGGTGCACTTGATGAAATACCTGCCGAGCACTCCGGTGCTCGGAACTGCTACGGTTCTTCAAAAAGAGTCTCTGAGGGTCCCACGCTACGATATGGGGCGCTTCTCCTCGATAGGGTAGTCCTGAACACAGCAATAGTTTAGGGGGTAAAGCCCTTACTAAGGGTGTCCCTAGCTCAGCTTGTCTCTACGGTGACTCAGGGCTAACTGGGCCGGGGGCACCTTGCCTGCGACTGGGGGGTACAACCTCCCAGCGCAGTATCTCCGTCTCCTCGTCTCACCACAATCTCCTCCTCACGTGCGCACCACCACTGCCTATATCTCTGGCAACTCCTCCGCCCATAGGCTAAACGCGCTCACCTGACCCTCCCCGTGGGGGCTGCTGGGTCAAGGGACTGCTCCTTTCCCGCCAATATGTATCCTCCTCCTTCGCGGGCTTTTGCAACTACTCCTTGCAAGCGCAACCTCTCATTACTCGGGGTGAATCAGGGGTCACGGCTACACAAGAATGACGTGGCATGCGGTAGTCTGTGTGTTTGTATATATATCTATATATATAGATATATATACAGAAAGTAAAAGTCCGCAGCACACTCGAAATAGAAAAATAATTATTTAATCTTAGAAAATCATCAATCACAAAAAATCAAGCTCTGTGTTGTCAGTGAGGCAAGAGCAGAATATATAGGGAGAACACACATAGAAAAACCATCAACTTCATAATTAACAAACCCCAAGAAGCTGTGTATGTCAAAGATAGGAGGTACAAAAACTAGCACGTAGAGTCCTTCAAACATACACGAAATCATGGGGAAACCCCGATAACTGGTCACGTGTATACGATGAAATAAAACGGGTGCACTTAGCATGTGCATGGACTCAAAGGAGCTTAATGGTGATGGTTGATACCAATCGGGTAGCAACATAATAAAATGCCACTTTCCCAAATAGCATCCCACCAACAGATAACCAATGCTAGCATCCTTAAGCCGTATAAAGTACACTCCTCAGAGACCCGTCAAGTCGTAGTCACGATTTAGACCATGGGGATGGAAAGTCTCCAATTTGTGTATCCAGTACGCCTCACGTTTTTTTAAGGGTAAGAACCCTATTTCCTCCACGCCTCGGTTTCCAGACGTTATTTAAGTTATGTGGGTGAAAAGGTGGAGGGTTTTTAGTCACCTTTTCACCCACCATAACTTAGATAATGTGTGGTGAAGACCTACTCATGTCTTAAGTTGCAAAGCCAGTACAACCAACCTCACACTGATTAGACACACAAGGTCAAAACAGTCTGTCTGTGAGTGGGTTTATTGACTTTGCATCTCATCCCAGGCTATGTTTAAAAGCTGTTTTAAAGCAGCATGCATTGGCTTAAGGGTTTAACCATGTAATGTGGTCTTGAGACAAAAGGTGGCACTGTGCTCAATTGCATGTTATTTCCCAGAATCCCTTGCTGCAGTGGAAGAACTGTATACTAGGTGATAATGGTGAAAAGCAGGGTTGCAGACCTGTCTAAGAGAGGTGAATGTGCTCACAAGTAATATTTTTATATGATAGATAGATAAACTCTGCAAAAAGGTGCACAAACACCTCCACATGGCACCGTATTGCTTTATTATAAGCAAAATGGAATTAAAAAAGTCTAAATAATTGTACTCACTAGATGAAAGTTCTTTACAGTAATCAACAAGTCCTTTGCATCCTGTTGTCAGACTGTTCTTTGCTGCGTTGATATTTCAACCTCCCCAGAAGGGATGGGCGAAACTGTCAAAATCTGTTCCTTATTATGAAGTCGTAGTAAAATTATAGGCATTGATTGGCTACTGTAGGTCACATGCTATGTTGATATCCTACGATAATAATTTAGTGGCCCCCTGGCGACTATAGATGGCGCACCACTTCAGTTTTAAAAAATAATGATTTTTATTTGTCAACGTTTCAGTTCAACCCCAGACCTTTATCAGGAGTATTACCACTTGTCATGATGAAATTCTGATATTGAACTGAAATATCACATGCCTATAATAATTGATTAAACCGTTTTTGTTACTCATTTACAGTACACAGCATATGTTTGTTTTTGAAGTGCCACATACAGTAAGTACAGGCATACAGTAGCATGTGACTTTCTTCCCTCAGATGACACAACATACCCCATTATAACATACAGTAGCATGCCTCAGCAATTTCATGGATTCAATGGCAATTTTAGTACAGAATATGACAAGATATCCATCTACTGTATATCTCATCAAACAGAACAATGAACAATCGTTACAGCTGTAATTACCTTTGATAACTTTGACTACTGTAGATGTCATCCCCTTACCATAAAACATAAAATATGATAGTAAGTACAGTAGCTTTCTCGACTTCCAAAATTAATTTAAATGGAGCTGAAATCTTATTGCACAAGGGAAAGACAGATGAATACTGTAGCATATTGAAATATATATTTAGTCTCTTTCCTGTTTCTTCTTAATAAATATGTTAAAAGGTATAAAACATGCAGCTGTTTTTTCATGTATGAGTATCATGAGCATATTACAGGCAGTCCTCAGTTATCCGACACAATGCGTTACTCAAAATGGCGTTGGATAGCGAAACGTTGTAAAGCGAAACACGGTTTCCCATAGGAACACTGTTTAAATGAAAGATTCCGTTCCTGAAGGCATTTTTAACACTAAAATACACCAAATATTTTACGCAGGCAATAAGATATGCAGCACACACATAAATTATATAGTGTATATACTGTATTATATATACAATATAACATAATAAATAATATATTATATTGTATAATATAATATTATATAATATATATATATATATATATATATATATACAATCTTACGGCGCTTTGCAACGTTGTTTATGTGTATGTGTGTAACATACACATAAACAACGTTGCAAAGCATCGTAAGAGCGTTGGATAAGCCGTTTTGGCATTGTAAAAATGAACATAGGTGTAACGGGTATTCCACCCCACCCAATCTCATATATAGTGTGGGTGAGTAGAACATGTAGTGTTACCGGTGTGGTGCGTATACCTGTAGGCTTACAGGAGGTCTGAGCCTCCGCTAATGAGAGCCTGGGGTGAATCCTCTGGAACGAATCTTCTTTCAGCGCCTCCACCTATGTAGGATTCTAGGGAAATGTAGAATGACCCTAACATAGGAACCCACTCAGAAACCAGATACACCAGTATTAGGGATAACAGGTTTACTGAATGAACAAACACTAATAAGGACAACTATTACATCATCTCTAGTACCATCACAACAGTATAACATCCCCACACGGTGCCCACAGCCCAACCCTTGTCCCGTGGTCAGCGCTGCCACTATGTGTTAATAGAATGTTATGATCTGTTGGTGCACTTGTAGAGTACCTGCCGAGTGCTCCTGCACTCGGGCCTGCAACTACTTCTCAAAGGATCTGTCGACCTGGATCCCGTCTGATCCGGTGCTGTGAATCTTTGCTTGGGGTCCGCCAGGGGTGATCCCACCCGGGAGATAGTCTTTATCTTTGAACACCGACTTGAGCCCACGTCGCCTTATGGGAACTGCAGCATCCGCTGATCCCTATCTCACCTTGGCACTACATGACAGGGTCCCTAACCTAGGGCCTGTCCCTGATGTACCGCAACCTGAGGTGACTTGTGGAAAACTCCTAGGGCCTGCGGGGTTAATAACCTACCCCACTCCCTTATCTACCCAAGTCCCTAATCCTCCCTAACACTAGCTCCTAACTCACTAATCCTAACACTAACACGCCTGCAGCCGACACAGTTCTCACAGTCAGCCTGCAGACAGTAACACACGCTGCACACACACTGCACTCAGTACACGCAGCGTCACATACAACACTCAACACAGCAACCTGGAACCCGCAGAAAACACCCTGCACACACTGTGCCTATTTGCCAGTGCGCACAGCACTACCCACTGTGGCACTGCCAAACCTGCACCTTACATACACTAAGGGCGACCTCCCTATCTAGGGCCGTCCCTTATCAGTTACCCACTAACCTGGTGGGGAGTTGGGGCTTACCTGGAGGGTGAGGGTACCTATCAGGATGCAGGAGCTGCACTCACTCCCTGCATCCTTCCTTCCCCTTCAGCTCCGCTGCTCCAACTGACGTGACTCATGCAAAGCCCGGGAAAATGTATCTCTTTCCTCCAGGGCAGTCCTGCAGCCCTATTGGCTCCTATCAAGCACCTGGTGCCTGCCTCGCTATGCCTCATGGGAATTGTAGTCCCGAGGCCCCTACAATAACATTGAGGCCGCGTGCGTGCCTTCCCTCTGCCTACACAAACCTGTAATGGCCGCCGCAACCTCTCACTAACTTCCCCTACTCTCGCGCGACTCTCCTGCGCCTTCCCTGCCCTCACGCAACTGTTCCCTGGCTCTAGGGTTCTCCCTGCGCATGCGCGACTCTGCCCTGTCTCTCGCAGCCTCCCTGCGCATGCGCGAGCTAACTGGGCCGCCGGGGACTCACTGCGCATGCGCGAGTTGAAGCGCAATGGCGGCGCCCTATCCGCCCGGCTCCGGGAGCGCCGGGAGCCCTGAGATGCGCGTGCGGCCTTGGCAACCGGCCGCACGCGTCCCCGGCAACCCCCGAGCCGGGACCTGACCGCCCTCTCCCCTGCCACTGCCGAACGGAGCCGCCATTGGACGCGGCGGCCCCCGCGATCGGCAGTCAGGTGAGGGGGGTGCGGTAGCACTGGGGAGACCTGGCTACACTGGTATGCATTGCATAGCGTTGGATAAGCCATTCGATGTAAAACGAAGCATTGTAAAATGAGGACTGAATATGCAAAGCACAGAATAATTTTCAGTGCATCCTTATTATACAATGGCTTACTAATTGCAATGTTTGTCTTAGTGGCTGTAGAATCTGTAAACATGCTTAGTATATTACATTCAATATTGCAATTGACATTCTGTTCCGGAAACTCAACCTTTACTTATGATGAACTAAACTAATATTTTGCAGATGTGCTTTTTTCTAGGCTGTAATTTATTTTTAACTGAAAGGCACAGTTAGATTTAAAACAGTACAGCAGTATCACATTTGCTGCCAGAGCTGGAAAAGCATTGTTTAACAATGCTTTGCTGCCCCTCTGCCAGAGAAAGGGTTAAGGTTTTCTAGTATGAATGTAAAAATGGAAATACAGTGTGTCTGCTCAGTAATGCATTACAACTTTTATGATAGATTAATAACAGAACTGCTTTGCTATGCTGTATCACTAGTAGGAACAGTTTCGAAATCCTAGTAATCTTGTAAATGAACATACAAGCCAGTTATTCAAGATCGTATAAATATAGTAACCTGTAATGCATAGGGTCCTTTATACCCACTGATATTGAGTATAATTAACAGTGGGTTATTCATTCTTGAAATGCTGTTGGACATTGATTTTATTATTTGTATTTTTTTAATTTATTGTTTTAAAGAAAGAATTGGAATTTCCAGGTGATGCCTGGCCTGTATAGCTTAATGTGTTTTGTAATACGATCCAAGTATGGTCTAGTGTACCTATAATCTTACAGGAAATCCCTTAAATCTCCACCATTGCGGAATTTACAATTAAGGCAACCATACATTATTAAGATGAAAGGAGAATACAGCTTTATGACATGTTTCATTTTACAGGCATTATTTGAAAAATGTATAACTTTTCCCATTCTTTACATAAACTTACACGGTATGGTTAACATATGTTCAAGTGAAGCAATCAGAACCAAATACTGTATAGTTCCAGTGTCTAACCAACATAATCGTGCTCAGTGAGCCAGAATCCTACCCTTTGGTCTCTTCCATTCCTAGATGCCAACCACCTGCGGTGTTATAGTTGGGCTTGTGGAAACCATATAATTATAATTGGCTAGTTAATTTGGCAGTGCTTATATTGGCATTTAAGAACCTTTTAAAAAAAACAAAAAAAACCTTATATACCCAATGTTTTTCACCTGTTTGAATAGAGTGTAAGGCTTTGTATACATTATATGCTAAGGAAGACTGCTAAAATTATCTGAATTTAGTAGAAACAATTGTTTTATTAATGTTCCCGATTTAGGTTTAGAAACATACTCAGCCCCCATGAAGACTTAAAATGTTAGCATTTCAAAAGTGATTATACAGTATGAACTGCTGAATGCTACCTAAATAATTTTATGAATCCAGTTGGCTTGATGTGAAGTTGCCGTTCACAACTTGCAATTTTTGTGCACCAGCTTGGCCCTGTTTGATGGAAGACTTTGATGAATAGTCTTAAAGGGCCATGGTTTGTATGGCAGTTGTAAGCCGTAAGGCACCCAGTGGCCCAATTAACTTGAATCACTTCACTTGAATGAGCTGTAGGGCACTTTGCAGTTAATATGACCCCAAGAATCTAATGGGCCAATGACTTATAGTGCCATAAACCTGGAATCATAATGTGATAGCTTGTGTAGAGATCACATGGTTGTGATCTGCCCTCTGACATCACACACAGAAGAGGAAATTATTTTCCATTCATGTCCACCGCTCACTGAGAGTTTGTGTATGCCGAGATTAACACTGAATTAAATAAAATAAGGTTATCAAATGCAATTATTTAAGGCCGAATTAGCTATAAGGTACTTATTAATGGTATAATCTAAAAAGGATTTTTAATCAATATCTCACCGCAGCAAAACTGCACTAGATTTATCAAGGAAAAGTCACTGAAAGCAATGTCATTTTTTTGTATTATAAATCTGATGCTGCAGTATGGCAATTAGGAAACTTCTAAATAGACAGGATCCTTGATGAAGCCGAAGCCAAATCTGAAGCCTCGGCGAAACACAAAGGGCATTTGATTTTTGGCTTGAAAATTTGAGGATATTATACAAAGGAGAGGCAACCGCCCTGAGGTCTTACAATCCCGGAAGTGAAGCTGATTGAAGATGCACAGTGTACAAGCTGGTCTGAAGCAGCAGAACCGGAGAAAGAGACGTTCGGTATTTAGGCAGAGTGCAGATGTATAATACACCATTATAAGCCCGTTTTTATTTGTGTGAGTGTATTTTTATATTGTGAAATATTGTATTTGAGAAGCCTGTTCATTGCATGGTACAGTGCATGCGAGTGCATAAGATCTTGTTAGCAGACACTTAGATATTATTTAAATAATATTACACCATTTTGTTATTTCTTTTTTGCACATTCCTTGGAGAAAGTGTCTCAATTGACAAGAGCTGCATATTATCGTAGGGATTGTATTATGCCACATTTCGAACACATTATTTTTCACTATTTCAATGAGAAGGTTCTGTTTGAGCTTTTGTGTTTATTAAAAAAGATCTCCATGGCTCATACTGTATCTGAAATGGAACAACCACTTCTTTCTCCACGTTCCCAATTCAAATTGACTGTTCTATTGATAACACATGTTTCATTTATTTTATGAATAAAACAAACACAATGCAATTGTATTTAAAAACATTTATTTGAGTCAAAATCGGACAAACACATTTGAGCTTACAATGAAACCAAGAGGATATGTCCTTGAAAAGTTATAGCTGTTGAAACATTTTTGATTGGCGATATATAACCTCAATACTGGCCAACTTGGTTACCATAAAAACCAGTAAAGAAACTTGTTAAAATGTGCAAATTGTGTATATAGTGCTGTGTTACCATTGCTACTAAATGGACACTAAATACATATGCAAATTACGTAAAGCTTTTTAAAGTACAATA
The DNA here is from genome assembly GCF_040206685.1 of Ascaphus truei. NCBI lineage: Eukaryota > Metazoa > Chordata > Amphibia > Anura > Ascaphidae > Ascaphus > Ascaphus truei. The sequence continues at coordinate 53,711,560 of NC_134489.1, read as the reverse complement.
AAAATACAAGTTCTATTTGTAAAAAAAAAGCCATTTGAATGGCTACTTAAACATTCTCATTATGCAAATTCCAAAATACTGTATGACAAAATTATGAAGACGTTCCTTTGTGAAATACATAGGAATGGCTAGTGATGAATTATGAAGAACAAAATACAAATGTATAATACGTACTGTAGAACATTAAGAAATATACTGTGCATAAATGATTTTGCATGTAAACTATGCTTACATTGTAAGCCCCCTCACGTTTCTTCTAGTTAGACTGCAGCAGAAAGTCTATTTGTTTCTCAGGTGCAGACAGGGAATTAAACTGTATTGTTTCCCTTCTCTATTTTTGTATTATAATGTCATTGTTGTGCTTGTAACTGATGAAAATATAATATGCCAGGTGAAACACTAATGAATCATCGAAAAATCTGTTAAACCCAATGTTTTGCTGTAAATATAATAAACAAATCATTTATTGCTTGTAATGAAGATTAATAAACCAATATGCTAGGAAAGCGTCATCATTAAAGCAGCAGTCCCACTTAGATGTAACAATTTTAAAGCCCTCATCCTCTTAATTCAGACTCAATACTATGAAACACGCAATGGAAAACCCAATTTGTAGTGGCATTTGGCAGATGTGTTAATATAGATATTAACTCATGATGAAACATTAAAGAAATCTCTGTAGATTCATTTTAGATTTCATGTTGTATCACTCCTGCAGTCAGTGTACACATTCTTTTTTTTAAACTTTAAAAGGGTGTAGCCTACAAGAGTGAAGCCCAGTTGCCTGCCTTTCATAAACAGCAATCCTTTAATAATGGTACAGCCATTGAAACATTTATATAGAGTTATTGATTATGTACTTTATAAAAAGAGAACTTAATTCAAATGTCAGTTGCTTATTTTTTGTTGCCTGCTATATGTGATAGTCCCCATAAAACACAATGGAGCTCGATTACTTGAGGTGATCTTCCAAGGAGAAAATATATTACTCATTATTAAAGGTAAAGCATATAGCCGATGCAAGTTCATTTTAGTTGGATGTAAATAAGAAAAAATATCTGCAATTGTTGTGTTTTTTTTTTGTTTTGTTTTTTACAGATTGTTTGCGAAAGATATTGCAGTTAGATAGTAATACAAGGTATGAGATCAGGTGAATGGGACTGCAGGGACCCCTGCTGTGTTAATCCGTTGGGCCATTAAGAATCTCACTGACATGTTGAGGCAATGTTGAGGCATTTACTGTGAGACTGCCCCAGAATTTCGCAGGCAAGAGTTCTAATACTGGTGGCTGCATCTGTACCTTGATAACTCTGCAGCGACACACACAAACTCTACAGCAGACACACAAACTCTGCAGCACACACACCAACAAACTCTGCAGCACACACACCCACAAACTCTGCAGCAGACACACGCACACACATTGCAGCAGCCAACCACACACACACATTAGATAGACAGAAACTGCAGCTACGAACAAACTGCAGACAGACACTTACTTTGCAGCTACAAACACACTCAACCCTCCTCAACTCAACTGTATCAGTGGAGCTCTGTTCACGGAGGGAGGGGAGGAGTCACTACCTGGTTTCTGCTTCCTGACAATCCCCTGCCCTGTCTGAGAGCTATTCTGGCCTCCTGACCAATCCCCTGCCCTGTCTCAGAGCTGTTCTGACAAAAGAAAAGCCAATTGGCTAGAAATAAACACTTGGCAAGCTGCCCAAAATTCCGGGCATTACTGAATGAATAATGCCCGGAATTTTAACCAATCAGAGAGCAGGGAATTCAATAATGCCTGCAATTTTACAGTTTTAGCCTTTAATAAACATTATCTTTTAGTTACTGCAGTGTGCAGTTAAGTGAATTTCTTTTGGAGGACTTATCTATAGATCTTCGTTTTTCTTTCGTGTTCATTTAGAATCATGGCCTTCTAAACACCATGCTGTAAAGGGGGCAAAATCCTGATTAACATCATGTTATTTGCTTTAGTGTATACTGTGTTATGATTAATGTGTGTTAGCGTCACCTTTAAAGGAGCAATCTCCCCCAGAAGCCTATACGAGTTAAACTTTAATGTTAGCATATTGCCCCCTAAGTACGCCCTGCTCTTTGTTTTTATGCATTTTGTAATGTTAAAAATGAATATCTTAATGTCTAATTTCTGAGTTTATCATGGTAACCTTTAATCTGCACTGGGTTCTGGGGAGCGCTCTGTTTTAACCACTTAATATTTAAAATGCCTACCTACTAAATAAAGCACCAGATTTTTATTTTTTTAAAACAGACCTGGAAAGGGCAAGAAAAAATCACTTAAAAGTAAAAAAATTGTAAAAAAAAAAAAAAAAATACAATGTTGAAAAATAATAGAGATCAGCGTGGGCTGCTGCTTTAAATATGCCAACAAAACTTTTCAAATCTGATTCTACCGTATGACCCTCATTCAATACTGTATGCTGTGAAGCTACTGCCTGGTACAGAAGAAAAGCTCAGTACTCAAATAACGGAGACTAAAATCTTCTAAAGCGCCAGGAAAGCAGCTTCAGACCATATTGAATAAGGGATAAATGCACTAATTTCCAATATAACAGTATTAACTGCTATTGACTTGAATGGCAGTTAATGCAATAACCCACATTGTTGTTTAGTAAATCTCCCCCATTGTTTGTTCATATTGATATTGTTAAATAGACCTTTATAATGTTCACTGAACTACTTTTTCTTGTACCTAAGGACTACTGGTAGCATCTCAACCCTAACAGGCAGTCATTTTAATGTAATCATCATATTTAGTAAAATAGTCAGTTTTACCTATTAGCTATTTTCCTAATTCAATGTGATATTACAGAATTGAACAATGTACAGTAAGCTACACTAACACATGTTCTTTTTTTGTATTACTAGTACAGTTGCTTTTACTATGTAGATTTAATATTAATTTTGGGAGAATTACTATGAGTAAAGCCGTGCCTTAAAATCTACTGTGAATAAAAGATGATATATACGTTTATCTTTTAGATTTTTTGTACCGTACAGTGAGACTAAAACATTTTAATTGGATTGCTGCACAGAGCAACTATATGCATAATTATTTATTTTCCTATATAATTTTTCATGATGACTCAGAGAAAAACCTTTCTGGTTAACATTATAGGTAATTAATTAAACAAATCTCTCAGCACACATATATTACTCACAATGTTGAATATATAAGGCCATACTTGTGAAGCAGTGGTATGTCATAAGGCTGCGTCAACGCTGCCACTGACCGTGCTTGGCATGGTCAGCAGAATACATTTTAATTTGTCCGGCCACGCTCACGCGGCATGCGCTGGGCGCTTGACGAGACAAATTAAATTTACTTTGAGGCCCGCTTATGGGTCACAAGAACTCCTCAGCCAATTAGTGCTAGTCAGTGTTTTGGTCACGCCCCCCCCCCTGCTCGTGCTGACAGAAAAAGTTGCCAGACACCCGAACGCTCATGCTTGTAGAGTTGGTGACGTCACCTTTCTTAAGCATGAGCTCAGTCCGTGGCACGGGGGACCCAGCTTTAGGCACTGTCCGGGGCTGGCCCATAAGTTGTCTCCCAGAGCAAAAAGGTGTCTTACGGAATAGCACTGCTTACAAATATGGGCCATAATGCCCTTTCTGTGTGTAATATGAATATTATTACTAGTCAAATTCATGCTAAAATAGCTCTTAAAATAAACACTGTTGTATTTGGAGAGTGAATAAAAAGCTAATGTCTTCCAGTGTACCCACTCTAGGCATTATATAACACTTCCGGATTTGTTTAAATATGTAAAACATAAAAGTATATGTGTACTGTATATGAATTTGTGTGAATACAAAGATTATTTTTGACAAACTCCTATGAAAGGGTGTGGTGTGTAAACAGTATATACAGATACAGCTCCAGTAACGTTTATTTCATTGCTTTGCACATATGCACACTAGTTAAGACCAATTACTTTTTTTTATGTCATTAATGTAACCCTTTTGATGGCAGAGTCAGAAGGGCAATATGTTTCAGGTGCCGCTGGCAGTGAAAGGGTTAACCAATAAACCAGTGGAAGAGATAAACATTTCTCGTTTTAGTATAAAAATATTAGAATACGTATTACATATGCAGTGGTTGAAATAGACATAGTAAGTAAACTGCAAATGCAAACAAAATCATCTTTTATAAAAACCCACACATTTTCTTTATGAGAATAAGCTCTGCTTACTCTAGAGATTTTTTTTATGCACAATTATTAGTTTGGGGTGGTAGAGAGATGGTAATTTAAGATTATTACATTTCAAGGGTCAAATTCAAAATTTGGGCGAAACAAATCATATGTAAGTAATACAATCAAGACATTTGTATTGAAATTCAGTATTCTGCATAGGATGAAGTTCAATGCTTCTTTAAGTACTATTTACCACTATTTGCTGAGATTATTCATAAAGAATGGAATTTCTATCCAGAGATCCCAAAAATAGTGACTGTAATCTAAAGAAAAAAACATTGTCTTTTGGCACATACTTTATACAAGTAAAATAAATGATTACTACCAAAAAAATGAAGGAATTGTATGGGTGGCATCAGCTTCTGCTGTCGACAGGGTCGAGGCAAAACACAGTTCCTTCCATCGTTAGTCCCATTTTGAACCCCTCCTGTGAAGTAAAACAATTTATGGAAAGTCAGTGGACAGACAGTTATGTTCACTGAGAAAAGCAATATAAGATGATATTGTTCTATTACAATGAGTCCTGTAATGTACAACCAACTGTTTGACGTACTGTATTACTATAAAAATAAACACTTTGTTTGCTTGAGAACGATACACGGTTTTCAATTATAGTAAATGAAGAAAACACACAAAGCGCTTTTTAGACTTCATCCAAAAGGGAAAAAATAATTGTATATATTAAAAAATAAAAAGGACCTTGATATATAAACCAAATTTCTATTAGCATCAATGTAATAACAACATGCCAATTTTGTCATCACTTGCTACATACTGTAGTTCCCTATATGGTCTTATGAGACTTGAGGCTGGTGAATGTAATTAAATATAATAAATCATTTACACTTTTATAGTATTCTGTGCTACATATAAAATAGTTACATAGTTACTGTACATGCAGTAGTAGATGAGGTTGAAAAAAGACATACATCCATCAAGTTCAACCTATGCTAAATTTCGATGACAGATTCTGTATCCTATATCCGTACAGCAGGGCACCGGGTATACGGCGGGTTCCGTTCCAGGGCCCTGCCATATAGTGAAAATCGCCGGAAAGCGGATCCGGCGATTTTCAGTTCTCTGCATGCACAGAACGGCGTTTTTCACCGTTATGCGCATGCGTGGCCTATGGTCTGCGCGCGCAAACTACGGAATGTTTGCGCAGACAGCGGTCTACGCATGCGCGCCGGGCGCACCCGCCGGTTCTGCGCATGCGCGACTGCGGTTTAAAGATGGTGGACCCCTTCTCGGCGCCGCCGTATAAGCGTAACGCCAGGTAACGAAGCGCCGAGAAGCGGGGCCTTCCTGTACTTACAGTATATTTATCCAGAGGATGGCAAACAAAAACCTAAGTGAAATATCATCCAATGGTATATTAAAAACAGCAGCAAGAAGAGACCCCTCTGATGCATTTCGCACGCTTTTTTTTACTTTTTGAAACGCGTCAGAGGGGACTCTTCTCCTTGCTGCTGTTTTTAACGTGCTGTCAATAAATGATTTTGTACCTGTTTGGAGCAGTCCAGCTACTACTTTTTTCCCCAAAGCCTGTGCATCGTCTTATACACCCTGCAAAATCTAAGTAGACCACATGCACTGCATTACCCTGGTCTAAAATTCCTACTTACCTACTCAAATAAACTAATAAGATTAGTTTGGCATGACCTATCCTTCGTAAATCCATGTTGACTATTACTAATCATTTTTTTCCCATTAAATATTCCTGAATATTATCCCGTATTAAACCTTCAAGTAGCTCCCCCACTATTGATGTCAGGTTTACAGGCACCAACTCTGCTTTATGCCAATCTTGTGGTACTGAGCCTGTGGAAATGGAGTCCTTGAATATTAAATGTAATGGTTTGGCTATTTCTGAACTTAACTCCTTAAGAACCTTTGGGTGTATGCCATCGGGTCCAGGTGCCTAATTTACTTTAATTTTATCAAGCCGTCTATGAACTTCTTCCTCAGTTAACCAATTTTTCGTTAATATAGAGGTTGTGGCTTCCCCCTGCGGCACTACTATTGCAATTGATTCTTCCCTTGTAAACACAGAGGCAAAGAATTCGTTTAATACCTCTGCTTTTTCCTTATGTAACCCCTCCCTATTGGGGTTATTATATAGGGTTAAAGGAGCATTCTAGTCAACCACCTTGCTGATGGTGTTCTGCCAATCACCAGGCAGGATCTTAGCCCCACCCCTTTTCTTGCCCAGAGACAAGAGAAATGAGCAGGAGGATTCTAGGACAGTGGCTGTTGGAGACACAGAGAGGCTGAGAGCAGAAATCAAGCTAGGGACCTATGCAGTGAGTAGTTACGGTAAGATAGCCATTGTTATTGTTTTGCAGTACAGCGAAGTGTCCCTTGTAGCTAGGACCTCATTATAGGGAGGTGAATCAGGATAAGGAAATGTCTATCATTAGGAAAGGAGTTTAAAAAACATGTTATCCCAAGAGTGCTGCCCGGCATACAGCCCCAGTAACCCCTGATACAAGTCCCTTCAAGGGTTACTGCCCTGGTCATACTTCTAAGGCTGAGTCCATGGTGACTCAGCCCGTGTGGAGGCGCACTGAGGCTGAGGGAAAGCGGGTGCTTTCCCTGGCCTTGGTTAGTGCGCCGTCCGGGGGCGGGCCAGTGACGTAATGGAGCTGAGGGCGAAACGCTCACGTGACCGGCCCTGTGCTCCAGTCAGCGGCAAAACTAAAATGTTCTTCTTTTCTTGCGGAAGCGTGCGCTAGTCCCTGCTAAAGCCGCTCTCATTGCGGCTGCAGGGGCTCACTGGTAAGCGTGAGCGCGCCTCAGCACGGGTCAGCGCTTAGGCCTAACTATTGTACTGTGCTGTGGGCAGAAGGTGAACGTGATGGAGCACAGTGTTAGCAAGCAGCATCGCCCCATGTTGCCTGTGTGCAATAAGTTTGGGTATAGAGAGAGAAAAAAGACCCCCAGCTGGGACCCTGGAAAGAGAGGATTGAAGAAAGTTATTAAGAACAAGTTTATTAATGCCCTGTGTTAAAATGCAACCAGTTTCAAGTAACAAATGTATCATGCCACCTCAGCACTGCAAATATACAGTTGAGGAAGAAGTTGTAACTATAAAAATATGCCAATAAGGAATATAGTTAATAGTGTACATAGAATACCGTAGACTTCATTTCATAACAGTTTGTTTATAAATGATAGGAAGGTTGCCAAGGTAGACAGGACATCACAGTATCCCTACTAGAGAGAAATAACACTCAGGATCCCCTGAACAGGGATGTCTGGGGTATAATAAATATTCACCAGTTAGTGACTCAGAGAGAAATAAAGCGTTATACAGTAGATATTCCTGGTAACGGTGGACAGGAATAAAGAGTTATGACATCTCTGGTAACTAGGACAGGAGCTAGGGAAGATAGGTAGCTTATGACAACCCTGGTAACTAGGACAGGAAGTACGACAGACATATAGTTGTGACATCCCTGGTAACTAGGACAGGAGTGTGTATAGCCAGTTAGATATATTCAATCCTGGTACAAAAGGGCAGGAATAGGATAATACAGTTTAGATATAGATTGCTATTAAAGAGTAAAGTTATATAGTAGGCAATAGAGAGGTACAGAAATAGAGGTAGTTATTAAAAGGGGTGCACATTGCAACCATAGTTAAAAGATAGTACCAATACCCTAGATCAGCGATGCGCATACTGGGGGGAGACTGTCTGCGGGGGGCGGGGTTTACAGAGGCCACGCGCTTCCCGAAGGCCCTTAAATTAAGTGCCGGGGAAGCGGCGAAAGCCTCTGTAAACCTCACTCACGTTGGCTCCGGTGGCTTCTTAGATGCGTCGCCATGGCAACGCAGCGTGAAATGACGTCGTGAGGTCATGTGACATCATGTTGCCATGGCAACGTGACGTCATAACGCCGGAGCCGAAGTAAGAGGGGGGAGCGGAGAGAAGAGACCTGCCGGCAGGGGGGCACAGGGAAAAAAGTTTGCGCTCCATTGCTCTAGATAACGACAACAGCCTGTGTGTACCTTAATTCAGGTATATTTAACAGTAATAGGCTAGTATAGAGTAAAAGTAGTAATAGAAACAGTTTATAATAGTAGGGACCAAGAGACTAGGGTGTATAGGGAAAGCTAATATTTATATCAAGGTGGACAAACACGTGTATACACACAAGGTGCACTCAGCCCTCAACGGTTTATTTCTCCGTTAGTGACACTACACATTTTTAAACACCGTCACTTTAAGTCAAAACAAACTCATAAAAATAATATCTACTCCTGTCAGGAGTCTAACTCACATGCATATCCCTAGCTGCAATAATGGCTGGCTAAGCCAGTTACCAACTTAAAATAACCCACAGAGATAACATTGAGTCCTTAACTGTGAGATGGGGGACAGCGTCCGATTAGAGCCTCAGATGCTGCAACACGTGCGGGATGGGGGGGGGGCGTCTACCCGAACTGAATCAAGGAGAGCAGCATTCCCCAGCCTCCAGGCTCTAAGAGAGACTGAAGCAGCCAAACTAACTGCAATATATTTCTCTTCCTCAAATTTGGACAGCAGGTGAGTGGAAAAACCAGAAACACTAATCTCTGGCCTGGAGTTTCTATCCCACAGTCTCAGCAACTGTGAAACTGTGGAATTTATCACTTCCATACTAAGTCTGCACTTTCTTCTATAAATTAGACAGTAAGATGCCCATTATCCTGGGACTATGTCACACTTCCTCAATCTCACAGATATTTGGTGGTTTATATCCCTACAATATAAACATTTTCTTTATACTTTTACCTCCACTGATAATTTCTATCCACAAGGTCTCTACATTTTCATCATTCCCTTTATAAACATATTCCCTTATAATAGGTTTAAGATCTGGTTTAACATATAAGCAGACTCCACATCCTCCTATTTGCTCGATGCTTCCGAAAAAGGAAATAACCCTCTAAATTAACTGCCCAGTCATGAGTTTCATCCCACCATGTTTCAGTAATGCCTATGTTATCATATTGCTCCCTTTTAGGTATTAATTGAAGCACCCCCATTTTATCTGTCAGGCTTATTGCATTAGCAAGCATGCATTTAAGTTTTTTTTCAGTCTGTACTAATATCTTATCTGCTCCTGCCTTTCTGCGCCAATTGGGTTTAGTCTTTAGAAGTTTTCTATTATTATCTGTATTTGCTATGGATGTCTCATTGCTTACCAAACTCGCACTTGCCACCATTCTACCTCCATACCCCCTTGCTATTTCCTCATCCCCATCTATTCTATTTAGTTCGTTATCTGTTTCTTGTGCCTCCCCCTCCATCCTAGTTTAAAATCTCCTCCAACCTTTTTAACATTCTCCCCGCTAGCAAAGAAGATCCCTCTTCCTTGAGGTGCCATCCGTCCCTAGCATAAAGTTTGCACCTCTCAGAAAAAAACAAAACCCTCCTTCCAACACCACTTTCTTAGCCATGCATTAACCTCCCTAATCTCTGACTGTCACCCTGGGGTAGTGCATGGCACTGGTAGTATTTCAGAAAATACTATCTTGGAGGTCCATGCCGTAAGCTTTTGGCCTAGATCCCTGAAATCATTCTTTAGGAACCTCCATCTTTCTCTAACATTGTCATTGGTGCCAACGTGTACCAAGAGCGCAGGATCAGTCTCAGCCTCTCCCAACAATCTGTCTACCCGATCCGCAATGTGCCGAACCTGAGCACCCAGGAGACAACAAACTGGTCAGTCCATGCGATCAAGGCAGCAGATTGCCCAATCTACCTTCCTAATAATGGACTCCCCTACCATGACAATCTTTCTTGGTCTCTGAGCATCCAGAGTCCCTTCTGTGCTGGAGGAACTATTCCCCTGGCTGCTAGAGGAATCAGTCTCCCCAAGCGTTGCCATTTCTGCCCTGACACTCCAAATATCTTCACTCAATATAGCAAATCTATTGGGATGGGTCAGCTCAGAACTGACCTGTCTCTTCCCCTTCCCCCTGCTTCCCCTTCTAATGGTTACCAAGCTACCTACCTGCTTCTCACTCACATCGCTACCATCTGCACCACTACTCCCAGCCAGGGCCTGCTCAGTGAGCACTAAACTCCTTACAAGATTGTCAATTTCCCTCAATATTGCAAGTTTCCCCTTCAGATCAGCAATCTCTGACTCTAAAGAGACCACCTTTTCACACTTCTCACAGTGGTACGCTCCTTGGAACAACTACTCCAAGTGCACATACATATAGCAAGATGTGCATTGAGTGGCCTTCTCAATTCTGTTCATTATTGCAACTATGGAGTTATAAGTACTAACAATTAACTGTACTTAACTATACTATACCTTGTTTAACCCCTTCCTTGTTCCAACTCCTTCTGGTGCACACGTAATATAACCAGCACTTGAAATCAACCAGTCACACAGATCAGGACATGTAATTGAGCCCCCTGTGGCTCTTGAGGACTGAGTTTGGCCACCCGTGATACAGATGCAGCGATCGTTATTGAAACAGTTCACGCGGTGTATACCTCGGAATACCCATGTGATGGCGTGGGATTTCTTCCAACCGTACCGCCTTTAGACGCAAGTGCAGAAAATGGCATTTTAGTGTTCTAGCTTTTAAACACCTGAAATTGACACAGTAGCACAGTACTGTACACATTACAATTCATTAATTTCATTGCATTTAATTACACACAATCCATGAAATTCAAACAAAGCAACCGCGATAAACACGTGTGCCTGGAGCGATTGGCGGCGTTAATGCCACATGGAGTACAGCAGCGCACACGAAAACGGCGCCGTGATTTGTTCAAATAACGGCCGCTGCATCTGTATAAGTCAACAGATTTTGTTAACTCATGTTAGCAACTGAAAATTATTGAATAGTACAGTTGAGTTAAGTATATACTGTAGGAGACAGGTCAAATGCTGTTAAAAAAAAATATTATCCGGTCCAAGTTACCAAACTCAAATGGAACTTGTCTAAACTGGAACTGATTGAGTGGTTTAAAATAAGTCACATAGCCGGCTTGTCTCTAATTACAAGACAAGTACAGATTATTAATTTATTCAATGGAATTAATATTGTATATGTAAAATTATAAATGTAATAATGATATTTCTTCATTTGTCTGTCTTTCGGATGCTCGCTATATCTGTGTAAGTCTCTCTGCCAGCCCCTCCATCTCACTATGCCAGCCTCTTTACTGCTCACACTCATACCCCGCTTTTCCCTTCCACCACCAACACTAAATAATGGCACGGGGAGGGAGGGGCACCTTTATACTAGGAAGGAGATAAGAGCCAAGCTGGAAATTAAGACAAGGTTTTGCATAATTTTCTGTCCGGGCCCAGCACACTGATCCGACCCTTGGAATTAACTATGCTTGTGGTGGCGATGTCCGAGGGAGTCTGTATTTCAAGAATCTGGATCCGCTCATCTTTAGCGGATGTAAGCATAAACTGGCATACTGCTTAATAAATTACTTTTCTCTGTGTTTTCGTTACATGAAACAGAAGTATAGCTATTGCTCTAATGGGAAGGGGGGAATACCGAATTTGACATAAATAATTGTACAAGATGTCGTTCTGGAAATAGCTTATCCCTGAAAAGGATTACACTAAAACAAACAGTACAGATGTTCCTTAAGCTAATTTGACAACTATGGGAAAATACTCCCTACAGTTTGATGGTTCCCTTTTGTCAGACAAGCCACACTTACAAAAACATGCGAGTACATATGTTCACTGGAGATGTGTTTGCAATGATAAATTCTGTACTGTATGTATAAAATACTATCATTGTTTTGACAATAAAATATAGGAAAGTCATTAAAAATAAATATGTTAACATAGAAATTATAACTACATATTGTTACTTTATCTTTATGCAGCCAGGTCCCCTTCTGCCCCGCGACTCCCCCCCCTCGTTACCTCCGCTGCCGGGGGTCACTCGACAGATCCGCCGGCACTTCTGGAGGGTGGGGGCCAGTCAGGGAGCGCTCCGGTAGTCCCCGGCGGCTCCCCGAGCAGGGCGCCGCCATCTTGCGCGAGTTCGCGCATGCGCAGTACAGCCGGAGATGCGGCGGCCAGCCAGAGACATTGCTCTTGCGCGGTGATAGCGCGCAAACCCTAGCCTACCAGGGAAGGCTCTTGGAAGGGACTACAAGTCCCATGAGCCTCAGCAGCGACCCACGTGATGCCAGGGAGCCAATAGGGCTGTAATATCTCCCTGCACAGAGGGATTGATACATTTCGCGCGCTGAGCCCACGTTAGCAGTCAAGACCAGGAAGAGCTAGGGGAAGGAGGTGAGTGCAGGGGTCTGTGACCCACTGCATACTCCAGCAGCCCCATAGGCCCCAGTTAGGTCCTGAGCCCCTTATAACTTGTGGTGCTGTAAAGACAGGCCCTAGGTTATGGACCCTGCCCCATTAGCTGTTTGCTAGTTAGGGACACAGCGGACGCTGCGTTTCCCGCCAAGAGGCTTGGGCTCAAGCCTACACCAGTAAGAGAGCTGGACTATCTTCAGAGTGGGATTGCCCCTGACGGATCACCACGCGGGTGGATCCTGGATGTCATGCATGAAATCGCCGAATCCTTTGTGAAGATCCTTTAAAGCCAGGTGCCGCTGCACAGGGCAGGTATTGTAATAAAGTGCACCAACAGAGTATTCACACATAGTGGCAGCGCTCACCACGGGACAAAGGGGTTATACTGTGGTCACGGTGTGGGAGTACACGGTGGTGGGCACTGGGTATACGCTCCTAAGCAGGAGTAACTGACATTTGAGACTTTGGTACAGAGCGTTACAGTTATTGAGTTGATAGCATATGGTTAATGCACGTGTATGGTGTATGTTGATGCTGCATATAGTAAATAGTTATACTTATACTCTTGTGTATGTGGTTACTATATGCGGGTCCTGTGTAGGGAACATTCTACACTTCTAGATTCCTGCACAGGTGGGGGCGCTGACCGAAGAACCGTTCCAGAGACTCACCCCAGGCTCTCACTAGCGGAGGCTCAGGCCTTCTGTGAGCCTGACAGGTATAACGCACCTGGTAACATATAGGTTCCCCTCACATACACTCTATATGCGATTGGGTGGGGGAATACCCGTTACATTTACAATATAACAGTGGCTCCCTATGCTGTCTAAAGTCTGCCTGCTGCAAGATTTCTTAAACAAAATTCCACTGATAAATACGTTGCTATAAATATTCAATCACAATTAAAGCTGCAGTTCAAGCTGTCATTTAAAATATATATTTTTTTTCATTCAATATGTGCATCAATACAATCTTCACACTGACAAGTGATTAGCTAAGTTGCTGATCAATCCATTCTCCTGTAATTGATCACTAAAATTCACTAAATGCGTCTTAGGTAATCTTCTGCTGCACTGACGGCCAAAGTTCTGTGAGGAAGATCATGTAACCAAGCAGGCAATAGATTCAATTGGTTCAATGCTAGAGAGGGCAGGGCTCAAAAAGGGCTGTTTCAGAAGGGTAAGGGGGTGTGACTTTGTATATGGTTGCTATAGGAACAAAAATGCCTGTTATATTAGAATACATTAAAATGACTTTAAAATTGTTTTATTTTTTAAATTGCTACAAGTATTTTCTCATAGTACAAAACTGATTTATTAAAAAAAAAAAACACACCAGAAGGATATTGCTTGAACTACAGCTTTAAGATATTTTTTTTTACTTACAGTATTTCTTTCCTATCAAAAATGATAATGTTTACATGATCTTCAGGTCAAACATAACTATCATCTTTTCTAATATGTAATGTAAGAAAAAGCAAAAAAAATATATAATATAAATATTGAACGTGATACATCTTATTATAATATGTGCATTATAACTCCTCATATCGACACTTCTCAAACCAAAAACTGAATATACAAATCTGTAATAAATACTATTAAAATAATTGTTTAAAAAAATAGGACCTAAAATAATATATATCATAGCTACACTATGCAATATTCAATTGTAATATGTTAATTTACATTTCTTAATATTGCAACGTTGACAGAAAATAATTTTTTCTATATGTAGTCCCAAAAGTTACTATGAGTAATGAACAATATTATACACAATTTGAATATTATCATTTACTTTTTATTTGTCCTTATGGGAATTATTGCATTCATTCACCATGGCATAAATCTTTTTAATGGTAGCCATCCTTCATTCAGCCTTTTTGGAAAATAAAATGGTAAGTGTCAATAAATCAAGCATACACTACAGTAGAAAAAATAGCAGTGATTATGAAAGATGCTATTTACAGTAGTGACATTATCTACAATACTAACCATCGCTGACGCTAGAATCCCATGAAAGCATAAAAAGATAAAGAGAAATCAGAAGAAATAACCAACAGGACATATTTAGATAACAGATAATAAAAAGTCACAAAGACATGTCTATTTTTTTTTGTTCTTTACAGTAAACCTATTCATTTCAGGCTCAAGATATTGCTTTGCCTATACTTTTTGCCTGCAAAGAGGTTAACGTTGGAGGATGGCAAGCAAAAGGGAAATGTGAGGAAGTACGTCTTTACAGAAAGCGTTGTAGATTCATGGGATAACCTCCCAACAACCGTGGTAGTGGCTAATACAGAAAGATTTAAAACCAGAGACATAACATAAAACACAGACATAGCTCAGTGCACATCCAGAAAAACTTATATAGGGTACAGTGCCTAAATATACATGTATAAATAACCAATAAATAAAATGGTCTTTTAGTTTAACATTTTGGCCAAATTGTTGTAAGCCCTTGAGCCAACTGCACGGCAGACCACGTTTCAAGGGTCCCTACACTAATATAGATTCTTAATAACCTGTGCATTGCCAGGAAGAATGATTTATAATAAATCTGTCAATATTAGTTGCAAAAGTTCTAAGTCTGATTGAAGCTTTTATATTAATCTGTACATTACCAGGAAAAGCACTCTGTAATAGATTTGTCACAATCACACTATAAGCAGGCAAGTTCCCCTGAGAGTGGGAGATGCCATGGAGTGAGCTTTTAACCATTTAAATGTGGGAGGGGGTGAGCTTCAATTAGGTAGGAGGTTGCCACCCTCGAATCAGCTCACTCCATGGCATCTCCCACTCTCAGGGGAACTTGCCTGCTTACAGTGTGATTGTGACAAATCTATTACAGAGTGCTTTTCCTGGTAATGTACAGGTTAATAAAATCTTCAATCAGACTAAGAACTTTTGCAACTAATATTGACAGATTTATTATAAATCATTCTTCCTGTATTGTATTGTATGTCTTTATTTATATAGCGCCATTAATGTACATAGCGCTTCACAGCAGTAATACATGTGGTAATCAAATAAATAACAGATAATATAAATAACAGATCATGGGAATAAGTGCTTTAGACATTAAGAAAGAGGAGTCCCTGCTCCGAGGAGCTTACAGTCTAATTGGTAGGTAGGGAGAATGTACAGAGACAGTAGGAGGGAGTTCTGGTAAGTGCGTCTGCAGGGGGCCAAGCTTTATGTATTATGTGTTCAGAATAGCCACAGTGCTATTCATATGCTTCTTTAAGCAAGTGTGTCTTAAGGTGGGCAATGCACAGGTTATTAAGAATCTATATTAGTGTAGGGACCCTTGAAACGTTGGCTCAAGGGCTTACAACAATTTGGCCAACATGTTAAACTAAAAGGCCATTTTATTTATTAGTTATTTATACATGTATATTTAGGCACTGTACCGTATATAAGTTTTTCTGGATGTGCACTGAGCTTTGTCTGTGTTTTATGTTATGTCTCTGGTTTTAAATATATATATTGCCATGCTCAGTAGCACTCCTCTGCGAAACTTATAGGCTTATATATATATGTTGTGGGTATTTTGGGGGTTCAATATGAGCTTGTAGGTGTTCTGTATGTTTTATAATACAGAAAGATGATTCAAACATGTTTGGGATAGACATAAGGCTTTCATAAATACAAAAGAAAGCCAATGATCAAATAGGGTTTGAGGTTCAGATAGGGAAAGGTTTTGAAGATAGGAAAATGGGCAGTGAAGGTGGGCCAAGTGGTTCTTATCTGCCGTCAAAATCTATGCTTCTATAATAATAATAATAATAATAATAATAATAGCATGTTCTTGTATAGCGCTAATAGTTTTACGTAGCGCTTTACAGAGACATTTTGCAGACACAGTCCCTGCCTCGTGGAGCTTACAATCAATGTTTTTGGTGCCTAAGGCACAGGTTCCACTGCTTCAAACTCAGTGCCTGTCAGTGTCTTTACTCACTGAGCCACTCCTTCTCTATGTTTAATGCAAAGTTACTGTGCCCTGAGACAAGCTGTAGTAGAGTTACATTATGGTTTGAAGATATGATGTGGAGAAACAGAAATCATGGTTACATAGGAGACATTAAAAGTGCACTTGGCTTGTATAATGGCAGGCCTAAAATAAACTAAATGTTAAATAAGATGTTAGTTGTTCATCTCTATTATGCAAATAGGGGACACAATGTCAGCTAATCCATTACCCATAATGACATATGCACTGTTATCTAGGGGAACTGAGTGCCGGCACCTTTTATTTGTGGTTCAGCAGAAACTCCATTAAGTGATTACAAAATTATTAGATATGGGTCTGGAATGCTAAGAAATGCTTGGAAATGGATTGACAGTATTTCTAACACATTTGTTTATTTAAAGCTATATATATAATACAATTACTATACAGTAATTGATTTAGCTTTAAAGAAATAAATGTGGTAGAAACACTGTCTATCCATTTCCAAGCATTTCTTAGCATTCCAGTCCCATATCTAATAATTTCTTAATCACTTATATATTATACATACTGTACATGCACAAATTAATTATTCTTGCTTGCCTCAGGATTCCTGCACCTTCTTCCTTTCAAAAGCCCCACTATACGTATGATTAAGAAATATTTTGTGATATTCTGTAAAATTATTGCTGTTGAAACCTACGCAGAATCTTATCACAGTTATATACTGTGAAAACATCATAACAATGTGCTTAACAAATAAATTTCCAGGAAACTAAAGCTGCTTTGAAGGGACACAACACATAGGCTGCACTTATAGTGCCGGCGATGCCGCGTCAAAACAAATGCATTTCCGCCGTTGCGTGCGCTTATAGTAAGCGCGACACGACGGTGTGATGGCTTGGTCGTGATCGCTGGAAGTTATCTCAATTTGATTTTTCCAGCGACCACAGCCTGACCTCACCATCGCCGGCTCTATAAGCATAGCCTTGGGGGTATTTGTATTAATACAAATACAAATTTGCGTTGATACAACACACTATTTTCTACTTACAATCTGCATCAAAGGTCACAAGGTTGTTACCCTACCTTAGATTTGAGGCACATTGCATGGATATTTCCGACAATCAGATCTCACAGATTGACTCAGGATATGGCAAAAATACTGTAGATGCAGAATTTGAGTCATCCCAATATAATATGTGGGTCATGTAACATTACCTTAGTACAGAGAGCCCCTCAGTACTGAAATCACATATCCAGCTAAAAGACTTTGCATACATACTTTGGTTAAAGGGGTGGCCATTCTGCTCAGTCCCTTGATGTGATATCCTGCTATCAATCATATTTGTGTCACCCCGTAGATCAACATGGGCCACAGCAGAATGGTTTGAGACGATTACTTTTAGGTCCAAGGGAACTCTTTATTATAATATTAGTAGACTGTCACCTGCATCTCATCCAGTTTCGATTGTATGTCTGGGGGGAAGTCGCCCACTGCACAGCAAAATGGATCGAAAGGTTCTGCTCCAAAAAGATCCTTTTCTAGAAGAGAGAATAAAAGCAAATGTAACACTTGATCTTTCAAAGTATAATGTAAGTAGTAATGTTTGAGTAACATATGCAGCCAGCCTGAGCAGTTCAGGTGCCAGAATAGGGAAGAGCTATGGTTACACTGATTTTTTTCCCCTTAATACACCAGTTTGTGGGTTAGATTAAATGTCAACTTAATTAATTAACTAATACATGATATATAATTAATTGATAAATAAATAAAAAAATCATATTGTTTGGCAACCTATACAAAAGACAAAGGGAGTAAACAGTGTCCTTGAAAATAAACAGGTTTAACGGCAAGACATTGCCTCACATTTTAGCTACAATAGTGTCACAGATCAGATTTCCTTGTTACCAACATATGTCCTGTTTAATATACTGTGAAGCTGCTTCTCGGTGCTGGAGAAAAGTTTTTTTCCGATTCAAGGGAAGAGGCTTCAGAGTATATAAAAGGTCGGAGCAAAGTGATGAAATAACCTAGAGATAAATAAAAAATAAATTCATCCAAGCTCAGATCTGCAATTCTTTTTTTATGTGTGCTATTCCTATTCATTGTAGCATATGGTACAGATTACTACAGTATTTGAAATGGAAGGATATACTGTAGTTCAAAATCCAATGTGACAGATTGTAAGCTCATTGAAATAAGCTAATTGTTATACATATATAAACATATACAAGACAAAGAGGGACAGTTGAGAGGGTGAAAGATCAGTGCGCAACTAATTAAACAATTCAAAGACGTGAAGTGATTAGTGATGTAATATATAAAGGTAAATATGTGACCTTAAACAAACACTAGGCAAATTAGAGCGTCTGCAGCTGTGATGGCAGGGATGGCCCAGAACACCCCCTAGATATATAGATGAAAACACAAAAGACACAGCGCACAACGCTCATAGTGCATTAAAAATTATATTGAAACAACCAATCAATAGAGTAGGTAATGTGCGTACATCAAAGAGATATTATACAAGCATATCAGGGATTTGTTACCCATACACCACGTGTAAACCGGATCAGATGTCATCAAAGGTGTTTGAAGCTGTTTCGTGATATCCTGGTTCCTGATGGGTAGGTAAGGCGTCTTACAAAGTCCCCGCTAGCATATAAACAGAGTCCAGCACATCCGCAGCTTCACGTGAGAGTGGCCGCTTTAAACGGAGCTCGACGCCGGCTGGATTCCTCTAGCTGTCCTCCGTTCCTTCACTTCCGGGTTGGTGACGTCACTGGAGGGTTGCACCGAAAATCACGTCGCAAAACCTCCTCCCGGTGGCCGGACCAGCCCGTAATACTAGGCACAGTAGTAAGACAGAATACTAGCACACTTTCCAATGCGTTTCGAAACCAAAGGGTTTCTTCATCAGGGTATCAGGGAACATTACCTACTCTATTGATTGGTTGTTTCAATATAATTTTTAATGCACTATGAGCGTTGTGCGCTGTGTCTTTTGTGTTTTCAAAGAGGGACAGTGCAGGCTCTATAGTGTAAATAGTTAAGGCTTTATTAATCACAAGCTAAAATCAGTTAACTCACAGTATTGAGGTAGGACATGCGCATTGAACAAGAACACCAGTCATCCGTAGTATTTCCGTCAGTCAGGAACTGAAGTCTTGTGGCTGAATACGTGTAAGGCTGCGGTCCCAGTCACTGCCACAGCGCACGGCTCGGCGTGCGCTGTGCGTGTAAGTAGCGCCCCTCAATGGGGAAGGGCCCAGTATGCACCTTCCCGCTGAAGGTGCAGCCGCGCCGTGCTGCAGGTTTTTTTTCAACTCAATGAAATTGAGTTCAAACCCTGCGACAGAGGCGTGGCCAACCCCCACCGGCGGTTCACCCAATGAGGGCGAACTAGAAGCGTGATGTAATGGCCAAGCCCTGGCAAATCCCCGACCACGCCCCCTCCCGTCGCAAGCTCCCTCTCTCCCTGTCAGACCGCAGATCGCGGTTAGCGCTGTGCACGCACCGCCCCCCCACCCACCCCGCCGGGCGCGCGTGTTACAGACATTACTGGGACTGCAGCCTAAGTCTCTTCCTACAGCTGGGCACCTCCGTGATGTGCGTTCACTCAACGGCCCCCCAGCTGAAGCTGCCCATGATTACTTGGTTCCGCAGCACAAAAGTTCCCATCCGATTCAACAGAAGCTCAGTGAGCTGGATGCTTACTGTTGCCAATAGCGCCCTTACGCGTTTTGTCGCAAATAGAACGGCGACTTCATATGATGTGAGCACATTCACATGTCCTAGACAGGTCTGCAACCCTGCTTTTCACCATTATCATATGCATAATATATATTGTGCATTTCTCCAAATAACACAACATATCCCAGTATACCTCAAAATAAATTCATCAATTCAACAGTAATATGCACTATAGATATACTATTAATATAATCCAGTAAACTACATCTGTATGTGTGTGTGTAAAATATATACATACATATATATATATACATATATACATATATACATATATGAGATAATGTTAAATAAATCAAATTTTGTTCACTTATAAGACCGGCGGGTGCCTGCATAAATTTGTATATATAGGGACTACTATGTCAAGTAAGGGGTTAATGGCTTTAAGGGATTAACTGTGTGGGCTCGCACAGGGTAACGCCCCTCTTCTATCACATGGCATAAATTGACTTAGTAGGAAAGAAGTCACTCCCTCTGTATTCATCGTGACTAGTTCTGTTACCATGGGGGTATATATAGTCAGCCTGAAGGTTCTAGAACTTATGTTCCTGGAAGTTACAGTTGAAGGAGCCTCACTAATAATAATGTAAATATGTTCCCATGTATATATATATATATATATATATATATAAGTGTATAGTCATGCTTCCCTGTCCCTGTTTGTTATTTTATAGTCCGTGAAAGTGTCCCATCCAGTTGGCATCCATAGCCATGATACTACAGAAGTCGATATTCTATCAAAGAGGAAGCCAATGTCCTATAGAATGGTTAAACTAAGGCTGCGCTTATAGTGCCGGCAACGGCGATGCGACATCGCTTCAAAACAATTGTATTGATGTCATCGCGTGTGCTTATAGGGGACGCGATGGAGCGACGGCAGGACGGCGCTACCAAAATACTTGTTGTCACTAGAATTTGATTTTGCAGAGACGTCACCCCATGTGACTGCCTATAAGCCAATCACATAGCCCCTCTGCCTTCCCCCTTCCCAACGTCACTCCCCTTGTAGCCAGCGACGTCTCTAAACCTGATTACAACTTTCGCAATTACGACGGGTGACGTCATCGGTTGCATCGTCGTCGCTGGCACTATAAGTGCGGCCTAAGATGGGGACCAATTGATACAGAAATTCACGCATGCTGCCCAGAAGATGGCCACAATAGATGATAGGAACAGAAACAAGTTTAAATACCTCCCTATGGCAGTTATTTATTTATTTATAAAATGTTTTACCAGGAAGTAATACATTGAGAGTTACCTCTCGTTTTCAAGTATGTCCTGGGCACAGAGTTATAAAAAATACATGGTTACAGTAAAAGAACAGGGTTATACAGTGAATTCACAGACATTTCATGGACAAATAGAATTGGAAAATTGGGTACAAGGGATAAAGGGCTTATGAGTTTCAGATTGAAATAGAGCAGCTTTAACATCACCAAACATCAGCGAACGGCAGCGAATTGCAACAAACGGCTCACACCCTTTGGCTGCCCTTCTGCTGCACACCTTTGGGGCAACGCAAATGTACACTGGGGTGGTTGAGATTGAATCTGTTGCATCTGTGAACAAAAAGATCTTTGTGTCCTCTTGGCTCATTAACATTCCAGTGGGTGGGGATGCCGTTTTTATTTGACGTATATATAATGAAAATAAAGAAAGGAACAAAACATAAACAATGGGTAAGTAACATTATAAAGCTATCATGAACTTACTGATGATCTCTGTTGATCTGCTGGGCACTGGAGGAGGTTGTGTGCCATTACGCGTAGGTGTCGTTGACTCAGGAGAGATGGAAGAAAAGGGGACCATATCAAAGATGTCAGTGGAGGGTGATATAGGTGTCACGCTGCCTGCCTGTAATCAATATGAAAAATGTTAACCCTATTATCATATTTCATGTCATTATTATTATTAAGTGTATCACATTCAGCATGCAGATGTTTGATTCAAGACATGCACAACAGTTTTTGCACAATGCTTTCATCTTCTACTCTTTGAAGTGCTAAGGGAATAAACGTGCAAAAAAAATCCAAACACAGAAGCTACTGACAGCAGAGCTGATTTGCCTAATAATTTAACTGTTAACATTCCAAAAAAAATTATACTTCTCTAAACAAATAACAAAGTGACCCATATTTATTAAGCAGTGCTATTCCACAAGACACCTTCTGATGCTGAAAGACACCTAACGAGCCATTTAATTGAAGACCATGAATTTCTAAGTAGTCTTATGTACTAAGGCAGGGGGGTGCAAACTTTCAGAACCACGGTAAGTTCAGGTTGCAGAAGCCTCACGCTATCCCCCGCCATTTAAATGCCTAGGGGAAAAGCGTGGGGCCTCTGTAAACGCCCGCGCCCCCCAAAAAAAAAATCATGGGGGGCGTACCCCCACTTTGCACACCGCTGTACTAAGGAACCTTCTTGAGCCTGAATACATCTTACAACCCATTTAAGTTAAGGGGCTATGTTCTCTTCCAGTGCCAGAAGGTGTCTTATAGTAGAAGACTGCTTAGTAAATATGAGCCAAAGGAGTCTTCCTTTACTGGATGGTACCATGAGGAAAGCACTGAATAAACTTATCCCAGTATATCTTCCCCCCCCCCATACCACTATGGGGTGCCGGTATCTCCTATGCATGTAAATGACCCAGTCACATGACACAGGACATTTACATGCATAGGAGATACCGGCACCCAATAACAGGGCCTGTATTTCAGGTCCCCGGACCTGAAAACTACACGGTTCTATTGACTGTTTTTTTATTTTCGATTTCTTTTTATTGTTTAGATTAAATTGATTTGAATTGTCATGGCTTGTTTTTTTTATTTTTACAGATTGTTTAGCGATTGTATTTAATGATGTATTTTGATGGCTACTGGTTTTAATTAATGTGTTGCCTAGTGGTTGTATGAATTAATTGTTGTGTTGGTTACTTCTTTTAGGTAGGTATTAAATGTATTTTTTGGCTAGTGGTATGATTTATCTAATTGATTGCATAGTGGTTTTAATTATTTTATTGAATGCCTAGTAGTTTTTATTTATTTAATTGATTGGCTAGTGGTTTTATGTAGTTAATTGCTTGGTTGGCTAGTGGTTTTAATTTTTGTTTATGGGTGTTTAGGTCTTTGTTGTATCTGTTTTAATATTGTGTATTTTTGACATTCATGCTTTTGTATCAGTGTGACAAATGACTGCTATAATAGCTTATCATGCCCATATTAAATGGGTATGATGTACTACTATGCCACTCAATGGGTATAGTGGGTCCGGGGTGGGTGTTAGGCCTCCCGGGTGGGTAGTGGGGAGGGTTGGTTAACCCCTTAATTACTATAGCGGTTATTAACTGCTAAGTTGATTAAGGGGCTAGGGGCCATTAGATTGTATTTGATTATGTCTTGTTGCTGGCATCGGAGGACATAGTCTTGCAGTATGCCGACGAGGACGCCCTTCATGTTGGCAGGGGTAAGTAGAATGTTTTTTTATTTACTTTATTTATGCTGGCTGGCTAATGTTGTGTTTAATAATGGGCAAATAATCTATTATCCATATCTGGATAATAGCTATTTTGCACATTACTGTACTGTGTGTGTTTGGTGGGGGGAGGGAGGTGTATGTATTGAAATGTAGGCCAGGTTTTTGATTTTTTAAATAGAGGAATGGTACCGCAGGTTAGCAGGGACCCACGGGGACCACCCGAGGACCCCCGGACACCTCAGGGACCCCATAACGTTTTATTTTTTGGCAAAAAAAAGCGGTGATTTTTCTCTTATCGCCATGTTATCGGGGATTACGAATAGCAGTAGGCTTTATTGGTGATAAGTGCAATATATAGGAAGAAATGGGCAGGTGAAATCTACTAAATATGCTTGGTATCCATTCCATTAATATTTTCTCTCTAGCAATATAGTACAATGTAGAATGACTGCATGCAACTAATGCACAAGACAACACTTAATAGACTAAGAAAAATTGTTGTAGGATTACACGAGGCCTTGGGATGCTGTATTCATTGCTTGGTTTTGGATGAGCATTTTTGGAAGGTGGAGGAGTTAGATGCAGTCCTGTTGATAGTCTAGAGTCAGGAGAGCTCATAGGAGTGAATGTTATAGAGCATATATCTAAACATGGAACTGAAGCTTCGTTATTACACCAGAAAAATGTAGAGGGTCTTTCAAGTGCACATTGCTGAATACCGGACTGTATGTGCAGCAGCTGGAAAGGAATCAAAGAAGAAATAGTGTAGAGAGCATAAGTAGTACTAGAATATATGCAAAAACAGGATATAATTCAGATAGATAACAAGAAATGTGAATGGTGCTGATGTGAAAATAGACAGAGAGGAAAATAGTAGTTACAATAATCTGGGGTATCAGGTAAGCAAAGCTTTTAAAACCAGCAGTGCCTTTATGAATTCATTGTTAGGTTAAAACTGAAAGTCAAAATACTGTTAAACTAAACCAACAGAAACCAGTTAATTCATTGTTTTTTATTTATATTATATTATAAATACTGTACAATGTAATATATTGTAGTATGTGTTGTATAATTTTAAGAAAAGGCTCCAAGGGATTTATTTATGAAAAGCAAAATGTTGGTGCAAAGTCATTATTTTGTTGCAACTCGTGCTGAAATATACCTGTGCCAGGCAAAGTCTATGTATTAATCTTAGTGGCATTCTTTTTGGGTTTGTCTGCAAGATGAAGGATTTATGGAGCAAGTGGGAGGAGTTAGGTTTGGGTTATATTTGTATATCGACGTGGGTCTATGTGTTAGAAAATGTGCATTTTGAGTAACTTTTCTTGATTTTTTTTTTTGTGTGTTGGTTTTCTCCGTCACTTCAAAGGTGGCGTAAATTCACATTTGGCTCAGAATATGAGCGTTGCATGCGCCAAACATGAACCTCTTGATATATATATATTCCTAAGGGATATATGTAGCCAGGTCTCTCTGCTGCAAAATAAGATCAAAAGTGGAGCAAGAAAGTGCTCCAGATTTACCAAAGAAAGATAATCCAATTGAAGGCAATGGGAGTTTTTGGACCTATACTGTAAATCTAATGTAGTTTATTTGCTCCACTTTTGCCCTTATTTTGCAGACAACCATTATGTCTTTCGTTTGGTTGAGTGCATGGAAAAGTAGTCAAGTGAATGGACCATTTCTTAGTTACTGAAAACAAAGATTATTTCAGTCCAGGTTCCAGCCGCGTGAGGTCATGGCCCCCGAAAAAACCCCGCCACACCCCCCCCCCCCCCCCATCACAATCTCTCCCTCTCCCCGCAGACCTCAGATTGCAGTGAAGCGCTGTGCAGTGGCCGCCTCCACGCCGGACACCCGTGCAACAGTGCTGACTGAGACCGCAGCCTAAGTCAGAAAGACTAACACGTTGGGTACAAACTGCAGTCGTTCTGAGTTTACAGATTGTTGAGATGTTATTAAACAAAGGAAAGGTGTTTTTGTTTCAGCTAAGAGTGAATCAACTTTTAATAGACTTTAGTTATTACAAATAAATCAGGAAATAATGTTTTTTTTAATGGGAATCTATTTATAAATCGGTAATACTTTTAAATAATATCAAGGCATTTCAAATACTTTAATTAACCTCAGTGCCTTATTGACCTGCATGTGCCTTGGCACATCAGATGCGCTTAGGGGCCTATTCAGGTAGCTTCGATGTTATCACAGCCACATAGAACGTGTTGGCATGTTCCTACCGTATGGTATGAAATTTATGTAAAAACTGTATTCAGTAAGATATATTACTTGACATATAAATATATATATTTATATGTCAAGTAATATATCTTACTGAATACAGTTTTTATGTGGAGACACCTCGCTCAAAACCCCTTTAGAGGTAATTGTGTGCCGCCTGGGAGAAATTGCAATAATAACTGGAGAGGTGTACCTAAGGCAATGTACACAAATGATCCCAAATAGTGGCGCACTGCGGACCTATTTATGTAATAATATGGTCAGAAGCAGCTGAAATTCCTAAATTAAAATCATTTTATTGTAGTACATTAGTGGTTAAAATAGATATACATCCAAGAGAAGGACATATACCTAGAGACAAAGTCACTCAGGGTAATATTCCATATAGGTAAGTCCTGCTTAGTGTGGTAAAAGCACAATATATATGTCAGAATGATAGTTTATTGAGATACTGTGAAAGCTCTCATATCTATAGGTAGAGTGTCCCTAGTGATACCAGATAATCTAATAAGTGTTAGAGGTACTGAATGATACCTCAATATGTAAATATAAAGTAGCGTGATAGTGCCTGGCAGCATAGAACAAAGGTGCATACAGTATATTAAACGTATACTACACAGACAGACAAATTGCAGTGTGCCGGACTGCGCATGCGCCACAGTCCGTGTGGAAAATATCTACAGTGGCAGTCTCCAGTTAAAGGATAAGTGTGGAGGGGATTAGGGACTTCTCTAAAATATTTGAAGCCGGTTGTGACATAACCGTGGTAGTGGCTAGTGAGTAGTAGAAGCCTTCATACAGAATCTGATGGGACCAGTTTGCTCATGCATGTGACATTCAGTATGCAGTGCCTGATGTCGAGTCCTGTAGTGATTTCAATTATCAAGGTAAGTATACATGCGCCAAGTGCATTAGGACTTAAACTAGGTGGATGCCGCATATATTGTAGTCTGTTATACCCTATATTGGGGGATTTTGAAAGCTGAACAGTTAATTTCCGTATAATGTCCCGTATGCGGAACAGCCCAGCCTATAAGGATGTATCTTGCGTGTTCGCAGCTGTATTCATAGACTGATGTATATATTTAATGTCGTGGTGAACTCTTTCAAAGTAGCGTAATCGTGTCTATTTGGACCCGATTGCAAATATATGCGCATTTATAGTTACACTAGTAGAATAATGAAGTTATATATATTTAATTGACGAGGTGAACTTTAGCAAAGTGACACAGTTCTGTTGGCAAAGACCCGACGTACGTTTCGTCGCTCTATGCGACTTCTTCCGGGGTGGGCGTTGCCGCGTACGTGTCGGCCCCTTTATACGTTGTGGTTGTCATGGCAACCAAAGGACGCTGAATTGTGCCGAACACTGTGGTGGTAGTGCATATGTACTGCACCCTAGTGGTATTATGTTGTACTTAGATCAGTCATAAATTCTGACCCTATGATTAAATGTATAAAGTTTATACAATGGCCACAGAATGTGGCTAGGCTACACAGGAGCCAAATTGTTTTAGAAAATTACTATGGAATACATTATTAAGGTTACAAGAAAGAAGTGTACACAAAACCTTTATTAAGGCCAGATGGATATTGGGTGTGTAATGTATATATCCATCTGGCTTCACATTGAAAGAGTTTTCTGTCCCAGTCCCCCTTGCGAATATTGGGGGGCAACATGATCTATGCCTTGAAATGTGAGTGTTCACATTCCCTGCGTGTTGTTCTCGGACATGTCGGGAGACGGGGGTATCTATGGAATTCCTAATAGATCCCAGATGTTCTAGGACTCGTCTCCTTAGTTCTCTTTTTGTTTTTCCTACATATTTCATGCCGCAGGAGCATGTGATGAGATAGATGACTCCTGTGCTTTTGCAATTAATGAAAATTTTGATGGTAAAGGTTTTGGTGTTTTGTATATTAGTAAAGATTTTACTTTCTTTCATGAATTCACAGGCTTTGCAGTTGTGACATTTATAAAAGCCATTAATAGTGAGCCATGTTTGACTTTTTTTATTTTTAGTAAAGTGGCTGTGGACGAGATGATCTCTGATGTTTCCAGAGCGCCTCCAGACGACTGATGGTCTTTCCTTGAGGACCAGTTTCAGGTCTTCGTCGCATGTAAGTATATGCCAGTGTTTGTTGAGTATGTAGTTGATATCTTTCCACTGGCTATTATACTTATGCATCTGATCTCTTTTTTCCCATCAGTTCTTACTTTGTTTTTAAGGAGGTCCTCACGGGGTGTATTAACAGCATGGTGGTACGCTAATTTTAATTGTGTCTTAGAGTAGCCACGGTTCAAAAAGTTATCTCTCATTTCTTTTGATTGCGCTTTAAAGGTAAGTATATCCGAACAGTTCCGTCTAATACGGAGTTATTGACCCGTAGGTATCCCTCTGATTAGAGGTTTAGGGTGGAAACTGTCCGCCCTTAGGTAGCTGTTAGTTGCTGTTTTTTTCTTGTAGTTACAAGTAGAGAGATACCCGTTGTCTGTTTTTGTAATTCTTAAGTCAAGGAAGGTGATACTGTTCATGCTGATCTCTGAAGTGAGTCTGAGATTGTGCTCGTTTGAATTCAACAAAATCAGGAATGTTTCCAGTTTCTTTCTGCTGCCATTCTATAGCAACATAATATCATCAATATATCTAATCCACATATCTATGTGGTCAGTATATTGAGACATTCCTTCAGAAAATACGCTAACCTCCTCCCACCACCACCATATGCTAACCTCCTCCCACCATCACAATAGGCTATCATTTTGACATATATCTTGTGCTTTTACCACACTAAGCAGGACTTACCTATATGGATTATTACCCTGAGGGACTTTGTCTCTAGGTATATGTCCTTCTCTTGGATGTATATCTATTTTAACCACTAATGTACTACAATAAAATGATTTTAATTTAGGAATTTCAGCTGCTTCTGACCATATTATTACATAAATAGGTCCGCAGTGCGCCACTATTTGGGATCCTTTGTGTACCTTGCCTTAGGTACACCTCTCCAGTTATGAATACAGTTTTTACATAAATTTCATACCATACAGTAGGAACATGCCAACACGTTCTATGTGGCTGTGATAACATCGAAGCTAAATATATATATATATATATATATATAGATATACACACAGTTTGGTACAAAAATGACATAACGCATTAATTTGTAGTTGCTTTACAAGCAAAATGACCAAAATATGCAATTTCCTAATGCTAATGAATATATAAAGTAAATTAAATGAGTCATACATCTTAAAATATATTCTTAAAACCAATGATTTTAAATAATCTTGTGATGAAGGGGATACCAGTGTCAGACCCAACAGCATTAGAACCCACAACACTACTATTAACGGCAGCACAGTGGTGGGATTCAACATTTTTAGTAAACTGTTCTTTTTTTTACCTTCAGCAGAGTCTTCCCGGCATCTTCCCCCTGCAACACTTTCACCTGTGCGGGCGGGTGGCATGATCTGGCATCTTTCCCCTGCAAATCTTCTCCATATGGCCATGACAACGCTACATTGTGCCATCACGTAGCATTCCGTTGTCATAGCACTGGCATCACGTAGCGTTCCCATTGGCATGGCAACGCAGCATCCATATTAGGAAGATTTGCAGGGGAAAGATGCCAGGAGATGCTGGTAGACGCCTGCCCAAGTTTAGAGAATTAAGCACCGGTTCGGCGAACTTGTGAAATTTTAGGAATAGGTTCACACAAACCGGTGAGAACCGGCTAAATCCCATCACTGAGGAACCAGCTTCAGCATTGAACTAAACCAGGTGCTCAGAAGCTCCACTGTCATGGTCTCAAGTGTCACAGATGTGCTCATTTTAATGCACAAGAAACATTGAACTGGCAACCAGAAAGTGAAAATGGTCTGCTTTCAAAGCAAAAATACTGCTTTCCCCTTTTTCTTTTCTTATTTTTATACTGTATGTAAAGCATGTGCAATGTATAACTCTACATTCTTACTTTAGCTGGCAATCGTTTGGTGCTCCTGTTGTACATTGTAAAAATCCTGAATGTGTCTAACAAAATGGCTGCTTCAGTCAGTATAATTCAGCAGCTACAATGTATCCTTAAGTTACAGTAGGTAACATTATCCATTGGTACAGTTTACAGCTAACTGTAAACTGCTGGAAAAATTATCACAAACAAGAAAGTCTTGCAAAGATATTGTACTGCTTGGGAAGTGTGCTAAAACCTGCTATAGAAATCAAAGGATGTTTTAAAATGGATGAAAATGTCATCAAGAGTTGAATTA
Organism: Ascaphus truei; assembly: GCF_040206685.1. NCBI lineage: Eukaryota > Metazoa > Chordata > Amphibia > Anura > Ascaphidae > Ascaphus > Ascaphus truei. The sequence goes on along the minus strand of NC_134489.1, from coordinate 53,681,338 downwards.
AAAAAAAAGTAATTATTATCTAATACTACAGAACTTATTTATGTTAAAAAAAAAAAAGTGTGTGTGCCGAGCACTTGCATTTTAAGTGAAACTTCTTTGTCTTTTGTCACTGTTTTGTCAAAGAAATTGTATTTGTGATGGTGATGTTTTTAATTAAAAATCAAAACACAATTTCAGTTATAAAACTCAAAGAGATTAGACTTAGAATGCGCATGCTCGGCACCCCCCGTCCCCTGTTTTAGCTATTTGCATTTCTATAAGTACTTTGAATTCCTCTTTGTGTGTGTGTCTCTGTGTGTGTGTCTGTGTGTGTGTCTCTCTGTGTCTGTGTGTGTGTCTGTGTCTATGTGTCTGTCTGTGTCTGTGTGTGTGTCTGTGTGTGTGTCTCTCTGTGTCTGTGTGTGTGTCTGTGTCTATGTGTCTGTCTGTGTCTGTGTGTGTGTGTGTATCTCTGTGTGTGTGTATGTGTGTGTCTCTGTGTTTGTATGCGTCTCTGTGTGTGAGTCTCTGTGTGTGAGTCTCACTGAGTGTCTATGCGTGTGTCTATGTGTCTCTGTGTTCTGTCTCCCAAGTGTTAGTGCTGTGCCAGAGGCCTCTGCGCATGTGCGATGCCCTGGAGGCCCAAGGGTCCTTCTGTGCATGCTCACCTGAGGACTGCGCATGTGCAATGCGCAGAAGGCCAGAGGATCGTTCTGCACATGCGCACCGGGGCATCTGCGCATGCGCGATGTACGGGAGGCCCGAGGATCCTTCTGCGCATGCGCGCCGGACGCCTCTGTGCATGCGTGATGCGCCCGCAGGCCCGCGGAACCTTTTGCGCATGCCCCAAGGCCCGAGGACACTTCTGCGCATGCACAGGGGCCCACGGTCATTTGTGCATCATGATGGGTCTGACATTGGTACCTGTTGGGTCTGACTCTCGTCTTCCTCCTCTACAGGGAAAATGGAGATACGTATTAGGTTAGGAAGTCCCGTCCCCCAATTCTCCCCCCCCCAACGGAGGAAAATCACAATTGCCATCTCATCACCCTTTAGGTGACGAAAACCAAATAAGCGTGTTTAAGATGTGATGTGCTTGTTGAAGCTACCTGAATAGCAGTTACTGGCAAAACATGCGAGTTTCTTCATTTTTTGAGCTACTGCACGACTTGTCAGAGCAAGAGTGATAACGATCGTTAAAAAGCCATGCTATGTTATCAAAGCTGTCTGAATAGCTACAAATGCAAAACAAGCGTTAAGTCATTTATCCAAGCTACTTGAATAAGCTCCTTAGAATGTTCCAGGTATAGTATGTCATGGGTACTTGCTCGTTTGCATGTGGCAGATCAGGGTAGCCATCCTAAATGTAAACAGATGTGAAGCCTACTGCACTTCCATTAACAGCATTTGTGCCTGGGAATGTCATGTGATTGCTCCAGGAGCAGTCACATGATGCATTAGTACTGGTGGCACTCTGCTGCTGCCCGCCACCCAACACTGTAAAGGTTAAAACATGTTCACACAAATATAACCATAATTATAAGCTACTGTAAGTAATAGCTTTAGAGAAGCTCAATTTTAAAGTAAAAAGATCTAATTCAACCTATGCATTTGTTAGGCAACCTTTTAGCTTGCAAAGCCTCTTTAGACATATGAAATCTGCCAAAGTATAATATGACATGCTGGTAAAATAAGATTAACACAAGTTGCAAAAGTGCATACAGTATGCTTCCTCTATTAGATAATAGTATACTTTACCCTCTTGTTTAAACTTACAAAAAATTGATACTATAAAAACAGAGACTACAAGAAAAACAATTATCTTGTAAAAAGAGAGCCAAACTATTCCCAAATAATACAGACCAAATGTATAGTAGGAAACACCATGTTCAAAACGACAGAATCTGACACAAAGCTTTTTTTTAAATCTCTAAACTGGGAGACCCCCTGGCGGTCACTGGTAGTTCCCCATTTAGATAAGATATTGGGACATAGTCCCAGGATAGTGGGCAGCTTTCTGTCTGATTTAGAGAAGAAAGTGCAGATTTTGTATGGAAGTGATCCGCTCCACAGATTCACAGTCACTAAGGCTGGTGGATAGGAAATCCATACCAGACTTTACAATGGTTCTGGTTTCCCTCACCTGCTCTCCTAATTAAGGAACAGGAATATATTGCAGTGAGGTTTGCTACTCCAGTCTCTCTCTTAGAGACTGGTGGCTGGGAGTAAACTGCTCGCCAGGATCCAGTTCGGGGTAGACAGCTCCCCCCCCCCCCCCCCACATATTGCAGCAACTGAGGATCTATTGGGACGCTGTCCCAATCTGACAGTTAAGGACTCAATGTTATCTCTGTCTGTTAATTAAAGTTGATAACTGGCTTAGCCAGCCAATATTGCAGCTAGGGATATGCATGTAAGTTAGACTCCTAACAGGATTAGATGTTTCCTTTTATGATTTCTTTTGTTCTTAAAGTGACAGTTTTTAAAATGTTCAGTGTCACTAATGGAGAAATAAACCGCTGAAGGTTGAGGGCTGAGTGGCCCTTGTGTGTATACACGTTTGTCCCCCTTTTCTACATATTAAACCCTAGATGACTGTGTCGTGAAGAGCCTGGACAACCGCCAGCACTACACAAAAGGAGCCGTTTGCCACTATATATATATATATATATATATGAATTTGGGGAGTATGAAGTGGCAATATATTCGGGGACAATACAAGGAGCTTTCAAAAGAACTATTCATCCCAGCGGAGTTGCAAGTTTTCTATTGGCTGCTGAACCCTGGCCCCAGCAGCCATATTGTTTCCCCAGTTTGTCCATATATATATGGGATTGCTGCTTTAAGTTTCCAATGGACAAACTGGGGAAACAATATGGCTGCTGGGGCCAGGGTTCAGCAGCCAATAGAAAACTTGCAACTCCGCTGGGATGAATAGTTCTTTTGAAAGCTCCTTGTATTGTCCCCGAATATATTGTCCACTTCATACTCCCCAAATTCACCCACCCCTCCTAGTATACAAAGCACTTCTCTTTCCTTTCCTTCTAGTTCTAACTGCACACTTAATACAACCAGCACTTGAAATCAACCAGCCACACAGATCAAGACACACAAGCCAAATATTTGTAAATTGTTTGTGTCAAAACGTGCACAAAATAACTACAAATATCTCCTGGGGTGTCCCCAGAAACGAAGGTTTAATGGATTGAGCCACCCATAAAATTTAATTTAAAAAGGTACTACCAGGATGAATGTGTACTGATGCCAGTAACATGTTAAAGGGGTAAATGTGGGTGGTTACTGCCTCCCCCCCCCCCAAATTAGACAATTATAGATATTTAAAAATATTAATAATGTAAATTAGTTAGTATATATAGTAATCTGGGACTTGCAGAGGAGGCTAATTTCCTCTGGCTGCTCCATTTTGTCTGATGTCAATGTGTTTTCAACAAGAGTTTGCCCAGCCTGAGCCTCTCAATATCTCCCCCCCCCTTATCTTAATGGGCTCTCTTGCAATGACAGGATTAGATAAAAGTAAATATAATACTTAATGACAAACACCTCCCCATTTAGAGACCCCAAAGAAATACAATTTGAATTACAGTTCAAAGAAATACTTGAAGCCAAAGCATTGCATTTGCAATGGCTAGATTACTTCAGGAAAGCCAATTAGAAGGTTAAATTGTATACAAAAGGTTCTTTTTTTGGCTATGTGGGATTACACCCTCACTTTGAGTGCCTTTGTGATATACTTGGATGGCACACGCCTTGGCATGTCAGAGACTCTAAGTAATGTCATATCATGGCTAACCGCTCCAACCACCGCCTTCAGCCAGGGAGAGGTAGTGATCATGTGATTGCCGATAGTATCACTCTGATGTCATCGAACCTCCGGCAATAAAAATGTTAAAAAGATCACTTCCATTTATTTATTTTAGTTCATTGATCCATTCTGGGCCATATTTACTGTGTAGTCTGCTGCCATGAAACCCCATTTAAGTCAATGGGCTGTATAATGTGTTTTCCAGCATCGAAACTGCTTTGTAAATATGGGCCTCTATGTCTTTCTGTTTCCTTACACCTAAGAACTGGCCAACATGCAAAAGCGCTTATGAGGGAGACCTAAGAGGAAAATGAAGATAATATTCCATTGGAATGCGTTAAAAGCAGGGACATTTTGCATAGGAAAAGGTGGAAAATGAAACACTTTTGGAACTCACTGACACATCAGAGAATCCATAATAAGTAGGAAAAGTTGGATGGTTATGTACAAGAAGTTTCAGATGGATATAGGAAGCGACCAGTGGTCATGACAAAAGTTTGCAATTGCAGACATGCAGACTCCTATAATTTATTCTGAATAAAGGAAACCACACATTTGTAGCCAAAAGACTGTGTAAGATCTAATGAACTGCCTGACAATATGTTATCCTATAATAATGATAATTACTTATGTCTCTTTCATTGGCAGAAAAACTGTTTATGTAGGTTGACTTAAAAGGTGCAGAGTCCAAAAATGTTTCAGAGAAAACTACGAGACATCATAGCGGAACAGTATTCAAACCTCTGGGTTATTTTTTTAAAACCTCCATTACAAATAATGTAATACTCCTTTAATACATAGATAGAAAAAAAAACATATGAGAAAAACTAGCAGACATTTTACAGCCCTTAAGAAAGGAATAAATACTATCAGTTAAAACTCACGGTTCATTCTGAAATGAAAAAGATTATAACCTTTGAAGGATCTAAATACTAAAACACATATTATGCATTGATTTTATCAGTAATTTTGAACAATCTTTTGCTGTAGAGACCGATTCTGTGAAGTCTTCATCTACTGTAGCTACAGAAGATTTAAATGACAGTGATGTTAATGGATAAGACCCAGAATGAAAAAAATGACATTGTAGGTTGAGATAGGCAGATCTTGTAAAGTATTAAGACATACTGTATCTCTAGATGAGATCATATGGGCAACATACAGTACAATTTTCCATCGTAAAAACTATAATTTTATAATACTCTCTTCATTTATTCCTGTCTACAAAAGAAACAGCAAGCATCTGTCATTGTGAAAGTCAGCTTTCCCATCTAAAGGGAGTTTACCCCATTGCTTTGGCATGTTATAACTTCATCTGGGAAAGTATTGCACAAACCGCAAATAATTTGTGGGAATTGGCTGGTTATTATTCTTAGCAGAAAAGCTGCTTCTGATTAAATGAGCATCTAAAGACATCGTGAAGAGAAATTCAAAGTTCACATTAGCTGTTCTAATAGGACCATCCAAATTAGTTACAAATTCTGCATAACACGTAATGTGACTGTGACACAAAAAAATAACTTCAGAGTCTTTTAGTAATGGAAATATTAAGCATTGACCATATGTGTTTTTTCATGCTGGTGCTTTATAAATACAGTAGGCGATAATAATATAAAATGTATCATCATCTACAGTATATAGCTAGAAGCAGAGTTTAAATAAAGGTATTCTGGATTTTCATTTACTAAAATGATAACTGGAGATATGCTTCTCCTTAAACCACAACCCAGAGTATATTTATTGTACACAGTCTACGCTTTTGATTATTACTATTTATAATAGTTAACATGTCAACATATTCAGCAGCACAGTACAATGGGTGTTTGAAAACAATTCAACTTCAATTTTATATAGGATTATAACATTAATAAACACTGGCACGATAGGTACAAGAAGCGTGTTCCTACAAGTTGACAATCTACTGTAAAATGAAGGGAGAAAGGGACCCTAAGATACTGTGGGAGGAGTAGGTCAGTGTGATTCTTAAGGCTATTTGCTATAATTAGCAGCTGGGATGTTCTTTTACAAATGGTACAGGAGGTTATACAGATGCAGCGGCCGCTATTTGAACAAATCACAGAGCCGTTTTCATGTGCGGCATTAACGCAGACAATCACCCCAGGCACACGTGTTTATAGCGGTTGCTTTGTTTGAATTTCATGGATTGTGTACAATTAAATGCAATGAAATTAATGAATTGTAATGTGTACAGTACTGTGCTACTGTGCTACTGTGTCAATGTCAGGTGTTTAAACACCAGAACACTAAAATGCAATTTTCTGCACTCGCCTGCACTTGCGTCTTAAGGCGGTACAGTTGGAAGAAATCACGCGCCATGATGTGGGTATTCCGAGGTATACACCACGTGAAGTGTCCGAATAACGGACGCTGCATCTGTATGGTAAATGCAGGAGGATGGAAACTGTATGCCTTTCTATACGATCGGAAGATGAGTAGTAGGAGCCGCAACTAGTCTCCTATATGCAATTACTGAATACTGTATTTCCATAGTTATTATCCCTCTCATATGACTCCAGGTTACTTGCGTGATAGAAGTCCAGGCTGGTCTTTATTGCCATATTATAGACCAGTAAATGGGAAAGGAAAAGCAAGATTGTGTCTATGTTTGAATGGTTGGGATATCTATGTTGATATGGCCACCCTTGTTTACATAATGCCAAGCAAAAAGGGTTTGGTGACAGTGGAAAAAGTCCACCCTGCCCAGCTAATTCAAAACAATGGCGCATTGTGTATGTCCCGCTGCAATGCGTCAGTGGTAGCAATAATGTCTGCTACATCTAAAAGGCAAAAAATGAATCATAAAAGTCAGGTCCGCCAACAGAAATCGTGGGGCCCAGGACAAACATTTTAAGCAGGGTCCCCGTCCCCCCCCTGTGTCGGCGTTATTGCGAGCTGTCCCCCCCATTTCACATCTCACATGCCCCCTCTCTTCCCCCCTCTTCCCATGTACTTCTCTCCCTTCCGCCTCACCCGCTCTCACTCTCCTGCCTCGCATGTATTTCTCTCCCCTGCGTCTCACTCTTACTCCCTCTTTTCCTCACTCACCCCCTTTCTCCACTCCCTCCATCAATTACCCCATGCTCACTCATTCCCTCCCCCTCACACTATCCCCCCCCACAAGATATATACCAAAAAATGTCCCACCCCCAATGCAAAAAACTTCCCACCCCCAAATACATACAAAACAATCCCCCCCTAATATATACAACCTTCCCCACCCCCCCAAATGCATACAAAATACATATAAAAAAAAACAATACATATAACCCCCCATAGACACACACACACACACACACACACACACACACACACACACACACACATAAAAAAAAAACCAATCCTCCCCAATACATATAAAAAATACCATAACCCATATAAAAAATCCCCCAAACCCCCCAATACAAATAAAAATACCCCCAAGGCCCCCAATATATATACAGATGCCCCCAAATACATATAACATTTCCCAGAATACATATACAAATTCCCCCAAGCCCTACAATACATATAACAATTCCCCCAAGCCCCCCAAAATGTATAAAGTTGACTCATATGCACCTCGTTACATCTCTGAAGCACCGAAACTTAACCACGGTTTTTCTTCTGTTTATACATCTATAAATCATTGTAATCAGTGTGATAATGAACACGTAATGAAAGGGGGAAGGGGGAAGGGAGTAGCTCTTGCAGCAGTCAAAAGGGGAAGGTGCCAGGGGTAGGAGAGACTGAACAACATGTGCCGCTTAACTAGGTAGGCGGAAGAGACCCCTATGTGACTAGCACTCTAGTAAAAACACAAATTGCAGAAGTCAAAGGTACTAAAGGATATATGGGAAAGGGAATACCCACAAAAACACACAACACTAAAGTTTAATGGTTAAAATAGTATTAAATCCTAATGGGTTATTGAATACCACCCCCAAAATAGTTAGGGTGGAGAGAGGAACGGTAAAGGCTCTGGCACTCGGTAATAATAGATGGTATAACAGCTAGTGCCTAGGGGGGGGGGGTATAGTACCAAAAGAGGTAGTGGCTAAGGATAAGATGTCAAATATATGTATATATCCTTATACACCCCAACCCACCCTAAAGAAAAGTCACCCCAAATTGAACATACAGGCTTACAGCAGCAGTATCAGGGTATAGTAATAGCTACCTCTGACTCATAGGGCCCAGTACTAAGCTCCCTATATGGTAGGAGCCGCTGATTGTTGCCTGATGGTAGCTAGACTGCAGAGTAGTTGCAGCTAGGTATGTAAAAGCTACCACAAAAGGTGGTGACTGGTGCCTAAGGTTCCTATAAACGCAACGCAAATAAAATATAAGTAGTTCATATAAGCTGGACTACTAGGTAGCTAGGAATAAAAATACTGTGGAATAGGGAACCCTGATGCAGGTAGAACACATAGTTCACAGATTCAGGGAGTCCTATCACACAGTATGATAGTGGCAATCTTGAATATCTATATGCCAAAATCCAAGAGAGCGCAGTGTGTGATTGAAAGCACTGCTGCTCAGGTGTACCGTGACGTTTAAGCTGAATTGCAAAGTGTGTATGTCCACAATATATGGTGCAGGCAGGTGCCTCTATAGACAGATAGAATAAATAAATCTGCTATGGTAGACATATATGACATAGGGAAGGTATCTGAAATTGGTTCACATTGCTAAGCTGACATAAATGGTTAATGCCGAATTATAGATATATAGTGGCTATGTCAGACAATGCAGACTATTACACCCCAGTGGGAACAGCCAACAAATTAGAATACAAAACCAGCACCATAATTGGTCTGAAATTAATTGGAAACGAGGTAACAAAATAACTGTAGCCTGGTTAAAACCAATATTTATCTGTATTTCAAAATGTAGAAAACCTTTTTTTATTACAGTATAGTCATACTTCAGTGTGTTTAATGTGTATGCCAGGGAAAGTTCAATGAAAACTGTAATGTATAAGGCTGACCTGGTTTACTCTTGTATTACAAATGAAGAGGTTATGTCCAAAACAAGCTGCTCCAAAAGCAATACAGAAGATGCTCCTACTACTCAGCATGAAAAAAATCGAGCATTTTAATCTGTGTTTAAAATATATAAAACATTGATACTGATCGTTTTATTTTCTGATGTAAGAAAATGTAGACCTTTGGCGTTTATAAGGAAATCTCTTAACCACTTCAGTATGGAAGGATAAGCAAAAAAAAAAATTAGGAAATGCACTGCAAGCCATTCAGTCATTGAAGGGGATAAATCTGCAGTACCAGTTACCATTTCTGGATCCTTTTCAACCTAACCATAAAACAGACAGCTCACATGGGAATATTCAATAAACTGTGATAGTGCCAATTGGGGCTCCCTTCATCTACAGTAGTGAAATTATTGGCACATTCATAGTTTAATAAATAATCAATCCATAATGCAAAAAGAGTACTCATTTTGGAAAAATAAATGTGTGTGTGTGTGTGTGTGTGTGTGTGTGTGTGTGTGTGTGTGTGTGTGTGTGTGTGTGTGTGTGTGTGTGTGTGTGTGTGTGTGTGTGTGTGTGTGTGTGTGTGTGTGTGTGTGTGTGTGTGTGTGTGTGTGTGTGTGTGTGTGTGTGTGTGTGTTATAGACTAATGACATCATCTGACTGAAATGTCAGCTCCACCAAACTATATTCTGGCATACTGTCCTATCTGGGATTTTGAGGCAATGTGTTTTTCAACGAGGGCCAAGGAAGTTTTATTGTAGTTCCTGCAAGAATGTGGAGGATTCAGGTTCAAAAGATAAGAATAACACTTTTTAAAGACTATTTCACTGTTATATTTTATGAGCATGAACAAATGGTGCTATGATTAAAAACATATTCATATATTGTATGTACTTACAGGCGAGAAAGTTACATCACTTATTCTTAATTGGTTCTCCAAATCTTGCACCTTATATTTTAATTCTATGTTTTCTGTCTCTAGTTCCTGAATCTGCAACACAAAGGATAAAAACAGAACCAGTGAACCAGCACCTTCTAAGCATTTAGTATGTACTGTACCATATGAGCATAACAGGATGCAGTATGCCAGTTGGGGGAGTGAAGCAATAGTATGAATAACTTGACTCTGGGTCTTAATGTAATGCATCTATGTTTTAAGTTGTTATTTATGTACCTATAATTATCAATAGAAAAATCCACCAGGCATGAGAGTACATAAATCTTTCTAACAGACTAATCAGGACTTGATTGACTGGTTTTGCAGTGATGTCAACCTACAAAAAACAAAATATGTGAGACTGGGCTTCCGGCTAAAAAAAAGTATTGATTTTTATCAGTGAGACTCACAGACCACTTACTGTATACTAGAAATCACTGATGTTCACAGAGAGTTTACATGTCTGGTTTTGTATATTAAATACAGGTGTAAGCAGAAATAGATAAAAGATGAATGGGTGTCAAAGCTCACCTCTATGATCTTGGGATATTAAATTATATTCCATTTGTATAGGTATAATTGAGAATAGCCACAGTTTTCACAGTTTAAAATAATTTGGCAGTCACATTTTTACAGCCCTGTTTTTGGGGGGGATTGAGGCCTCCAACTTGTCATGTTTTTGCTAAAGAAATCCTCCCTTCTTTAGGCTGAGTCTCATTATTTAAATATGTATTGTAAACCATCTACACACAGTGTTGTATCTGAACAAGTTGATAGATTATATAACTTACCCTTTTTTGCATACCCGCTATTTGTTTTCTTGTTTCAACGTCTTTTCCTCCAGATTCCAGAAATTTTCTGTAGGCCAAGTCAAAAGCTTGTCCGATTGTTAATGTTATTTCCTCGGCCTTCGTAAGGAAGAAAAAACATGAAAATATATTGTAGCATCAGATACATTGGTTTTTATTGAATTGATATGAATACCAAGTGCTATAGAGAAAAAAAACAACCAAAATCAACCTGGTGTTTCCCGTAGATTATCTCCCAAACATTAGACAGTAAACTTTTAATGTCAATATAATAGGTGTGGAGTGGAGATGCAACTGAGGAAACTAACTGACTAATTCACTAAATGGCTGTAGATGTAGTGTGCATTGGTAAGCCCATTGAAGTGAATAGCAAAAAGTAGTTCCACTAGCATTAAGCCCATATTTACTAAGATGTGCTATGCAATAAGACATTTTATAGCCTATTTAAGTCAATGAGAGGTACTCAAGTCTGTTCTCTTCTCTATTACCATTACACAAAGTTGAAACTGCTTAAATTAAGATTCTGGTCATGATCATACAGATCTGTATCGTTGCTTGTTAGAAATGTCCTATTGTGAGGATTTGCAAGCACCAACATGGACGCTTCTCTGTCTTAACCAGGTGCACCAAGATGGCCACCAAAACCGGACGTTAACCTTTGTTTGGAATTAGAGATTGTTTGCACCTGGTTTAGGACTTTATATGGCCACCATTTGAGCACAGTACTTGCACATACAAAGTACATTTCTACTGAGTATGCTCTTGTATGTGATTAGAACTGATCTTCTGTGCATGACATCGGCCCTGTCTACTGACCACCCATTGAGATCATCACCTGTAGTGTCCTGGGAAACGTGCCCTGATTATACTTGCCTGCTGCCTACCTACGACCTCTGAAACCGGACATGTGTATCCTTGCTCATCCAGAACCCAGATCCCAGGCCAGGGGTCAGTCTTATACTCCCCTTTGTCCTGTGTGTCTGTCTCTTGGAAAGTAACTAGCAACGTAACACCTATAAGTTTTAGCTTGTTGTAGTAAGCAGTTTTTACAATCTAGGTTATGTACATGTACTTTATAATATTGATTTGATTATACACAGATTTGCACATGCACACTCACAAATGTATAGCATCTCTTCATTCTAATGATAACAACACTTTCTTTTAGAATCCATTAATTATATAATGATATCTTTATTTAGTCTGCTGCCCCTACTAATTACTGAAGCCAAAATGTTCACATTATTTTAAGATGATATTTTACAAACATAAAGCAGTGTGGATCTCTTCTTTTAATTTATGTGTGTAAATTGGCAAGTCTTTTGTGACTGGATGCAACTTTTATATAACTATGGCTACAATATTAATTTTCTTTCTTTAATATATCAGTAGTGATTTTGTAGAATGCTGTAAAAGATATGTTTACTTGAAAGCAATAATCACTTCCATTGACCGCCCGCCACCTGCTTTCTGTCTTGTAAATTAATATATCTGCCTGGGTCTCAGGTCATTGTCTATTATAGAAATAAACTGTGCAACTTAACACACAAAAATCTGTTGTAGCAAAATGTGTCCGAAAATGTAAATACTCTCTCCAGAGCTTGCACCAGTTTATTCAGAGCCCCAAAGCATTACTTATTAAATAATTGTTTAATATATATATATATATATATATATATATATATATATATATGTGTGTGTGTGTGTGTGTGTGTGTGTGTGTGTGTGTGTGTGTGTGTGTGTGTGTGTGTGTGTGTGTATATATATATATATATATATATATATATATATATACAGTGCTTCAGATTACAAAAAAAGATGATTACAAGAACATACAATTACAGTAAATGTAGAAAATGTTCTTAAAATAACAGGATAAAATATAAATCCCTATACAATATGTTACAATATTTCATAATTTTCCCCGAGAGAGGTCATTGGCATAGAAGTATGAAAATTCACATGTTTGGTCCAAAACACACCACTGTTGAACTCTGATTTCATAACTCCAGGGCAAAACCTATATGCCATTCTTCTCCCATTGAGAACAACGGCTCACCTCTGTCATAAATCAGCTGCTAGATTGACGGATTTACGACAGAGAAAAAAAAACTAAAAATACGTTTAAAACTTTGCCTCAATATAGAAACACACTCATATCTTCCTTTCTTTAATACTTAGACACACGTGAGTCATATCAATAGATTCAAATGATTAGATGGACGTAACAAGACTAATTGACCATCTTGTTCCAAACTTTGAGTGACAAATGGATATCACCTCTTACTCATCCATTGGCGGGAAAGCGTTTGTAAACCACCTAGGATTTTCACATATTTAAAACCTAAAATGATTTTGTATCTTAATCTAAGTCCTAATAATAGATAAAGATAACCTGATCAAAGAAATTACACTAAAACATGATACTTTTTTAACATTTAATTTATCCACAAATGATTTAACATTCAATATTCATGTGTGAAAAAGTATGTGCACCTTTAGATTTACTACCCCTTCAACAGCAATGACTTAAACTAATTGTTTCCTGTAATTGGTCAGTCCCCAAAATCAGTTTTGGAATTTTGGCCAATTCCTCCTTACAGAACTGCTTCACTCAGTGACATTTGAGGGCTTCCTTGCATGCACAGCTCGCTTCAGGTCCTACCACAACATTTCTGTAGTGTTTACGTCCGAACTTTGACTAGGCCATTGTAAAACGTGTGTGATGATTGGGTGCAGGCTCTGCCCCTGTGATGTCAGCATTGGCTGCAGGCTCCGCCCCAAGTTTTATTCAGACCTTACCACATCAGTGAGCTTATGCCTCATCAGTGTCTGCTGTGCAGACTCCACCCAGCAACGAATCAGGGCTCTGATTGTTGTATAGGCTTCTGCCATGCAGCCATTTAACTATTGGCTTTTCATCCTTTATAAGCTCAGCCTTTATCTCTGCAAATTGGCTGAGCATAATAGTTTGTTACTTGTGACGTTGTGCTGGTCGCAACCACTCTGTTGTACCTTGTCCTGCCTTGTTGTGCCTTGTTTTGCCTTGAGTTAACCTGAACCTTGGACCCGGACCTTAACCAACTACCCTCCTATCTCCTACCCTCGACCTCGGCTTGGATATCTACGTCTCATAAACCTGACCTGGCTACACGACAACGAACCTGCACACCAGACGTGGCATCTCGGCTCCTTCTCGGTGGTTACTAATCCCCACCTCGGCCTCGCGGTCCTGTCCTGTTTGTGGCGAGCACACGTTACAACGTGGCATTTTGTCTTCTGCAATCATTCTTTTGTAGATTGACTTGTATGTTTAAGATCATTGACTTTCTGCATGACCCACTTTCGCTTAAGCTTTAGCTCACAGATGAATGGCCTGACATTCTCCTCTTCAATCTTCTGATACAATGCAGAATTCATGGTTGTGTCAATGATTGCAAGCCGTCCAGGTCCTGGGGTAGCAAAGCAGCCCCAAACCATCACACTCCCACCAACATACTTGATGGTTGGGATGAGGTTCTTCTGTTCAAACACAGTGTCGGTTTTTGCCAAACATAACGTTTCTCATTGAGGCCAAAAAGTTCTACCTTTGGATCGTCCAAAAGTCTTGTGAATCATCTATTTGTAAAACAAAAGTCAGAAATGCCCAATGCTACATCCAATGTGACAAAATATATAGTAAAATACTTCAATATTCTCGTGAGTACGGGTCATTTAGTTAAACCCTTTGGCCAAAGCATTATACGCCTGCAAGCTACGTCACGGCATTACAAGTAAGCAGGTCCTAACACTATCTGTGAAAATTCTCATGTCCACACAGGAACATGAAAAAACCTACTACTTTAAAAAGTGGGATGAGCTTAAACCCTGGGAGGAGCTCAGCGGGTGGGTGCAGGGAAAGGAATAGGTATCCACATCACCAAATAGCTGATGTGTTATTATCACATACCCACTATCATTACAGACATTTTTGGGACTATGTTTATCTATATCTATAAGTGCTCATATCGCTTCGATTTCCTGCCTGCACAGAGTGTTTCTGTGCTGATACACTGCTGCTATTATTCAGCTCTATCTTGGACAATATATGCGTTAACCCATTCCTGAGACTTTGATGTTTCCAAGTGGTTCTCTTATCTTTGAAATGCACCATTTTGTACAATTTCTGGAGTGTTTATACTCTTAGCCTATACAGGCATACCCCGCTTTAAGTACACTCACTTTAAGTACACTCGCGAGTAAGTACATATCGCCCAATAGGCAAACGCCAGCTCACGCATGCGCCTGTCAGCACGTCCTGAACAGCAATACCGGCTCCCTACCTGTACCGAAGCTGTGCGCAAGCGGGGAGACTATAGAGCCTGTTACAAATGCCTTATTTACATCAGTTATGACGATTGCAGTACAGTACATGCATCAATAAGTGGGAAAAAGGTAGTGCTTCACTTTAAGTACATTATCGCTTTACATACATGCTCCGGTCCCATTGCGTACGTTAATGCGGGGTATGTCTGTAATAGTGTGCTGAGACCTTGCTTTGATTATCTAGCATTATATGATCATTATACACGCTGTTCATTGCTGGGACATGTTTTTCCTTTAGCAGAGTACATTTCTTCCACCCAGGTTTTCACTCCAGATAGGGTTTCACTGCCGTTCTCTTCCATAAAGTGTATCTTTGTGTTCTATGTGCATCTTTGTGCTTTATAGACCGGCCAGTCGCTACTTTCAATGAGAACTTGTCAGATCCCATTGTCTGCGTTAGGGAACTCTCCCATCTATGCTGCACCTATGTCATTAGCACGTTATCAGATCTAATTTGTGTTTTCTAGTTTTCTGTTGGTCCCCGCTTAGTCGTAATCTGTCATTTTTTTTTATTATCTATTTCTCCGTTTTCATTTGTTCTATAATAAACTTTTAGTATTTTCTTGAATTTATCAGAGTGCTTAATGTGGGCTTTCCTCCTTCTTTTGTTCTGATATATATATATATATATATATATATATATATATAATATATATACAGGCATACCCCGCATTAATGTACGCAATGGGACCGGGCATGTATGTAAAGCGATAATGTACTTAAAGTGAAGCACCACCTTTTCCCCACTTATCAATGCATGTACTGTACTGCAATCGTCATATACGTGCATAACTGATGTAAATAACACATTTGTAAAAGGCTCTATAGTCTCCCCGCTTGCGCACAGCTTCAGTACAGGTAGGGAGCCGGTATTGCTGTCCAGGACGTGCTGACCAGCGCATGCGTGAGCTGCCGTTTGCCTATTGGGCGATATGTCCTTACTCGCGAGTGTACTTAAAGTGAGTGTCCTTAAACCGGGGTATGCCTGTATATATATATATATATATATATATATATATATATATAAAGCAGAAAATAGCCGTGTTAGTCCAGTTGCGAGAGTGCAGAATAAATGAGTTCTCCAGTATTCGGTGATACCTTTTTTATTGGACTAACAATTTATGTCATAGGACAAGCTTTAGAGAGTTATCCTCTCTTCTTCAGGTCAAGCAATACTGATATACAAATGAATCTATGGCTAAAACAGTGTGGAGAGAGGAAAAAAAAAAAAACAACACATATTTACTGTAGATAAGGTAGGGTGTTAAGTGTTTGAAGCCAGGGGACAGTGTCAAAGAAAGGTGGGGAGGGGGAGGGATACTGGGGGGGGGGGGTGTGTGAAAGTGTGGATAAGAATATATATATATATAATATGATGTGGTGGCTTTTGGGGTTTTGAGCTTGCTGGGATTGTGTGTTTATTGGATCATCTATGTGCTAGTTGGCGAACTTCAGACGGGCAGCAATGTTCTTTTTAGAGAGCAATGGTTTCCTCTTGGCTATCCTTCCATGAACACCATTCCTGTTCAGTCTTTTTCTGATAGTTGAGTCATGAACACTCACGTTAGCCAAGGTTAGAGTGGCCTGCAGATCATTGATGTTACTCTGGGGTTCTTCATGACTTCCTTGACGATTTGCCAGTTTGGTCTTGGAGAGATTTTGGTATGACAATCACTCCTAAGTCGAGTGACTAGGTCTTGAACTTTCTCCATTTGTCTGGCAGTGGATTGGTGGAGCCCCAAAGACTGAAGAGTATCAATAACTACTTTTACCGGCCTCCACGGCTCCCCGCCCCTGCCGCCGTCGCGGGATCACTCCCCTCGGCAATTCCTCTGCTCAATGCCGGACGCGCCCACGCCCTCCTGCGCACACACCTGCACCATCCACTGGCTCGGTCCACGCGCGTACACGCGTTACGGAGCACGCTCAGCCTGCACACTCTTCTTCCCGTCCCCCGGACCTCAGGCTCCGCCCCCGCACACCGCACGGGCATACTCAGGTTACCAACAAGACTCACCTGGCCTGTTATGCCTGCACCAATCTGCAGTGTCTCCCTGTAGCTCTTCCTGTCCCGCCTCCGTTCCTAATTGGACCTTCCTGCTTTATCTAGCTCTTCTCTGCTCTCAGGTTTTCACAGGTTCTGACACGGCTTGTACAACTACCCCCTCTGGCTCTCAATCTCGGCATTCCTTGGACAACTCTCACTCTGGTAACCCCTTGAACACTGCTTGGACTACGACCTATCTCCGCTCTCCACTCCCTGACCTCGGCAAGGCATTCTACACTCTATCTCTACAACCGGTACCGGCAAGTATTGTCTACCTTACTACACCTGGCCTGGCAACACTTTATACCACACTCCGGACACGCTCCCTTTGCTGCGGGTGCGTGTATTACCACTTCCCCCTTCAGCTCAGGGGACGGGTCTGGTCTGCGGGCAGCACCGGCGTAACACACACACCTGTATGGTGAAGACCAAACTCACAAAGTTTCTGATCTTTATATAGGAAGTAGCCTCCAAAACTCACCCCTGAAGATCTACCTATTTAATAACCTGATTGCAATTATCACCTTTAATTTAGCCGATAAAACCAGGATTTCACTTATTTTTCACATAACCCGACTATTAATTACTCCATGTTCGTCTAATTCATACATCATTTTGTTTTAAATGACAAGGAATCGTTTAATCTAAACCCTAGTGAATATTTAAGAAAAGACTGGTTTTGATTCAAGAAGGTTATCATGGAAAAAATATGGAATTTCCGTAATTATCATTGGGGTTCACAAACTTTTTCGCCACTATATAGTGTTTGGTACGGTTTGATTTGCCTTTTTTTTCCACGATTACAAATGTACAAATATGTACCTGTTATTATGTAGAGTAGATGATGTCACATGCTATTCTCATTTTTAATAAAGTCACTCTTTGGTTGAATACTTTCTTAGCCACACACCCTGAACCTCACAGAACCCTACAGAGAATGCCTTTGAAAGAAGCGCTAAAAGGATCTTGTTTATAAAGTTGTCAAGAGAGCCATATTGTAATCCCATCTCTGGCAAAACAACCGCACTTATTTAAAGACTATCAGCTCCGCACAACACATCTGGCACTTTTAGTGGGTCATAAGTGATAATAACCCACCAATTACATCCACTGTGAAGCTCTGTAACTGTAGCTACATTCATCCCTGAAGCACCAGATTGATTAAAATATGTATTATTACATGCTGCCCGGCAGCTGTTTGCCTGTGTGACAATAATAATCAGTGACCTCATAGCTTGTTATAAATTGGCTCTCCAGTAGTTTTCTATAGTGGCCATTTTGAGATAAATAAAAAGAAATGCTGTTACTGTATGTTGGAGGTTAGGATTCACAGGAATTGAGAGATATCCTGGTGGTAATATCAGTGTTTTTCAACCTTTTTCTCTCAATGCCCTCCTAATCCCAGTGTCACAGAGACACCAAGCCAAAACTCTCCCCTACTCATGCTGCTTCCTTTTCTGATTGGCCACAGTCCCAGGTTCCTGACACAACCTCCTGATTTGCTGCATTACCCAGCACCAGCCAATCAGGATGGAAGAAACTGCCCAGCCCCCTAGCAACTGCCATGCTTTCTCCCTGCACTGGGAGCAAGGTAAATTCCATGGCACTCTTTTGATCATCTCATAGAACACCGGTTGTGAAACAATGGGCAATATAGCCACATTACTGCACTAGGAGATCAAATAATATAAAATAATATAAATAAACAGACAGACAAAAAAATATAAGGCCATGCAGTATTTAGACACTCATAGTTGAATACATTTTAGTTTTGCAAGCATTAAGAATGTATGCCTCATAGAGGTTGTGAAATTTTAAGAATAATGTTTTATGTGAAAGTTGGTGCACAGTAATCACATGTGGCTCTGTTAATAAAATATTTGAGTATAAAAGTTCATAAATGTCCGGATACTGTGATGAATCTCCAATGTAACAGATTCCATATACAGTATGATGTATAGTCAGAAAGAGGTGTGTGTCTAGTGGTGTCCACCTGATAACCACAGCATAAGGCACATTCATTTCTTCCCAATCCGGTATATCAATAAAGTATTCATTTATATAACAAGGTAATATTGGGAACTATAGCCCTGTCAGCTTCACAGGACAGTCCAGGTCATGCAGTCCGTAATGCAGGAGATCCAGAGGTTGTAAGTAAATCACCTTGATAAAGTCCTCACGCACGAAACGCGTAGGTGTGTTTCATCCAGTCTATCTGCTGTTGTGCTTACAATAAATTGATACATATATTTGAGTTGCCATGGATTTCCTGTTTTCTTCTATTTTTGGCTGTGCTCTGCATTTACGTACAACCTCTGAAATTTTAAGAAAGCAAATCTTTTACGTGTCATTTGGACTTTCTGTACTTGTATTGCTATATAATGTTAAGAATCAAAATTGATCATGATAATGGTATTTCTACTCAGATGTATTTCCAACAGAGAATCCCACAAAATACATACCAGAAACGTTAACAGAATAAACTTGAATCAGTCCCCATTTCTGGTTAGCTTTAACTATCTCATCAGATACGGTATGCTCTCTGTCTTGACATATCATCAAAAAGTATTTCAATGCTTAACCCATGAAGTTCTTTATGGTTAGAAGAAGCGTTTTTAATAGCATGCAAATGAATATGATGTGTATTACATTGCAGACACCCAAGATGTTTTGTGTGATCAAAGATTCTCTGGCTTGCAAGTCTCATTGATTTATAGTGAGTTTGACTCATTAGATGTCTGTCTCACTCATTTTAGCATCAATAACCACAAAGAGTTCATTTTGTTCTTTCAACTTCCTTGCCATTGAGTGACTCATTAATGGCAACATCACTAGAAAGCGTTGATGAAAACCGTATGTATTCCTGCCACCTTCCATGCTCCAATGATATTGCCACTATTGATTGGATTTTTGGCAATGAAGTTGGAAATTATGTTATACTAATAAGCACAAAAATAATATAATGCAGTATATTTAAAGGATTCCCTTCCAGTAAGGACTAGTACATTCTTACACTGAAATGGGATGTCTGCTTTGGGAACATCAATTCTTCTTTTACAGAAACAAATAGGGATCAGTAACACATTGTAATTTTGGGCAATGATCTTTAATTCTAAACTCAATGCCTTGAGCTCTATATGCCAGCTCTATATGACAGTGTTTGTTCTAAGTACAATAAGACTTCTAAGCTGTTTAGAGAAGAGGGCAGTGGTTATGGTTGCACGCATGCCAGAGCGCCTGGCGCCACGTGCACCCGTTTTAGCTGCGACTTGAGGTCTGTGACTGTGCTTTCAGAGCAGAGCAGATCTGACGGGGGCGGGGCGCTAAAAGACACATCGCGGCTTGTGCGCGCGCTCACACATGCCGACTGGGGCCTGCCCTATAGAGGGCTGTGCTCTGGTGTGTGGTGTACACACCGTAGCGCACGCAGCCGTAGCCACTGGGGACCTTGCCTAACGGTGCAATCCCTCAAAGGGCCAGTTTAATTTCTTAGGGATCTCTGAATGGGAAAGAGTTTGACAATCGAGTGTTTTCTTTACCCTTATCCCCACCCTGTCCTTATCAGTGTACAAATAATGTTAATGAAAGGCAGGGATGGGGGATTCTGGCTGTACAAGCACTTGCTGAATACACAGTGAATCACACAAAAGGGAGTAGCCAGAGGAAATCAAACCCCTCCCAAGTCTAACTGTAAAACATAAGTAAAAAATACTTACAGGTTTCAGATTTAGGTTAAAAAAAAGGAACAATAACCCTTAAACATGTCACTAGAATTAATTCATGTTGGGGCAAGAAGCGATTGCCCCTTTAAAGGTGCTTTTCCCCCTTGCATTTTTTTTTTTTATCTCTTAAGATTTCCTTACTATACTACAATATGCAATAGGGTATCTGATTTCATCTCTATTGTTTTAACTGTTCACTGAATTCATGTGTAATGGATTCCACAAAAAAAAGAGAGCAAGACTAGATAAAATATCTGCTGAGCCTCGCTCACTTAATAAAATAATTACAATTCAGAGAACCTAATCTGAGAAGCTCAGGATAAGACAGCTGTTCTGATAAAACACTTTGAAACTAACTGTGCTTGCTGGTTGGTTGGAGTAAGTGAGAATAAACAGCAGGGTTGCCACGTGAACACTCTACTGCAGGCTTTGGGCCCTTTGAAATACAAATGAATGTACAATGATAAACAACTTGTTAAAAGGTAAGCTTGGTCATCTGCTTTAAGGGCATTAGATTGAGTTCACTTTCATGAGGGAGGAGGGGGAGGGGGACTGCACCTTGAAACCATCTGAAAGAAAAATGTATTCAATCCCCTGTATATTGTGAGAGCAGTATTCAGTTAAATATAATGTAAAGGTTCAGTGTCTAACTTAGCTTCTTATACTGGAGTAAAGTGGAAGTATTAAAAGGTATCACAGTCTGTCATGAATCTAATGTATATTTAAAAAGGAAAAAGGCCTAACAGCATGGACTTCAAGAACAAAAGGAAAATCAGACTCTTACTCATGTCTACATGAATTGCAGCATGGGAAGAGAGTCAAGGAAACATCTTGATGTAGTTTCTCATGACAGATTGGACCCATTAATGAAGATAAACATCTGCAGATTTCAACTGATCCCAACTTCCCAAGTCATTATAACAATCTCAAGCCAAGCCAAACCCTTTTCATGTAGGACAGGAAAAAAACACCCTTAAACATCTGGCATACTTACACACTTTTCGCTATCAAATACATAACACAAGTGTTTATTTGACTCGGAATCCTTGCATATAAACGTAAAAATCCTCTTGTCTGTTTTATCATCTGCACAAAATGATATCCTATGTAGTTGACAGTTGTGCAGGACTTCCTGTAAACAAACAAAGAATGGATTGCTTGAGTTTCAAGATAATTCTGGTTTACAAGTCCTGTTTATAAGAAGACAATGTGAATACAGACACATACACAAACATTGGATACACAAAGTACCTGTGTGTGTCACAATAGCATACAAACCCTTACCATATTATTGATCGTATAATCGTTTGACCGACTTGGACCAGACAATACACAGCATTTTGTGCCATCACTTACTGTAGATCTAAAGTGCTTAACATGGACACAGGCTGAAGGATAGTTTGATATATTTTTAGACATACAGTGGGACACACTTTAACATAATGAGTGCTTATCTTAACACTATTGCTGAAAAAAGAGCATGAATGCCAACCTAAACAAATCAAGGGAAGACATCAACAGAACATTAATAAAAAATTGTATGGAGTGTAGGAAAATTGTATTCGTGGTATTTAAAGGGATAGGTAGTTAGAATAAATTAATAAATGAAAGACATTGTGTACATACTGTAACACCCAGAAAAATATCATAAACGTTTAGTATCACAGAGCAAGGCAACACAAAAGGGACTGAACCCCAAATCCACAAAGCTCTGTTAAATCCTGATCATGCCGTGAAGTGGCAGCAGGCTTTTAACGCTTTGGCCAAAGGGTTTAACTAAATGACCCTTATTCATGAGAATACTTACATTGAAGCATTTAGCTATGTATTTTGTCGCATTGGACGTATCATTGGGTAACTTTGTCTTCTGTTAAATTCAAGCTCAAACAGGATCGACATTATGATACATGGTATCTTCAAAGATAATTATATGCAAAAACAACATCTGATATTGATCTTATTAGCATAGTCTTAATGTCACGTTATTGTTCCATTAGCTTCCAATAACATGACATTAAGTAGGTATTTGCGCTACTTTGATCCACACCCTGAAATAAGAGGGAGCTAGGGCAGATCTCCCAGGGGAGGGGAGGGGGAAGGGGGGAAGCAGCACTACACTTGATTTGTGCATTGTTACTTGGGTACATGATTGTCCATTTGGTATTTCTTTGTGTGTTTGGAGTACGGTGTTATATATGCTTGTAGAGTCTCAGGGGTAGATCCACAAAGCTCTGTTAGTGACTTACAGATGTAGCAAGCCTTACAGTCCTTGTGGCCATGGAACAAAAATGCAGAAAACCGGAGCCCAATCGCGGCCCCTCCGCGGCCACAAGGACAGCAAGGTTTGTGGACAGAAGGATTAACCTTGCCCGTTCCATGCTTTTGAATGGGACCCCTGTAGCGTTAATCCTTTGCTTGATGGAGAAAATATCGGTACTCACCTTTTAAATGAGCTGCACAGCAGTCTACAGCCATGTCCTCATCCCTCTGTCTGCAGTGCTAAAGGGTACTGTAAGATGCAGGTTTGGCAGCCCCATTAATGACGTAGATGTATCTACACCATGAGTGGGAACTACATGGCCATATTTGGTCATTGTAGGAAATGTGCACAGAGGTATGCAATGGAGACCGTTTTAAGGTGTGTAAGGAATCGGGGAACACGTTCTTTGCGATATGTTCCCTCCTTACCTGTGTTATCTCAGACCTCTGCTCCGGCACCAGCGCGTGCGCGCATCCCCACTCTGCTTACAGAGAGCACGCGCATGCACAGCTCTACTAGAGTGCCACACTTCGGACGCACCACACTTCTCTCGCGTGCGGTGCGCACACGTGATGACATGCACCATTCCTCAACTGCGTGGCAAGTACTTGTTTAGCCCACTTGTCTTCTGCAGCCAATCCTTGCCTCCACAGAGGCCGCACCTCCACTCCGCCTCCTTTGCTACTGGTTCCTGTGTGCTGCTTAAACCCTGCACTTCCTCTCATACCTTGCTGAGCATAACTCCTTGTAGGGTTGATCTCCAATGTCCGTTGTGATTTGCTCCTTGTCCTGTGTTTACTTGCAGTTAACCCTTCGTGTACCAACCCGGCTTGTCTTTGGAATCTCTTTGGCATTTGACCCCGGCTTACCCTTGACTCTGCTGATCTCTCCAACCGAGACCACGGCTATATGGACATCTACTATTCTGACCTCTCCAACCCCAGACCACGGCTAACGGACTTTGACTATTCTGAACTCTATACTCCAAGACCTTGGCAAGTATCATCTAACCCATTCTCTTCAACCCAGAGCCGGCTACGTTTGACAATCCGCCTTCCAGGCACGCTTCCGCTCTGTGGGTGCGTGGTTTGAACTTTCCCACATCAGTACCGGGGTCCTGTCTTGCTCGTGGGCAGCGCAAGCGTTAAAGATGAAACTAAAATAAGACTTTATTGCAGCTTGTTCTTTAACATGGCAAAACATTAAAATTAAACAAAATAAAGGCCTACTCCACTTTGGACAATATCTACACCTTTACTCCAGCCCTTTCTAGCTGGGTGGGTAGCTAAGCTAATTACCACCCCAAACATACATATATATAGATATACAACGGTGTAGACGGACGTTCACAGAGGAACACAATTGGAAACTTTATAAGGTGAAATTATAATAGGCTTTATTGTGCCTTTTCCTTTTTATCAGGAAATCATCCAAACACAGGGGGGGGAACAAAGCTTAATTCACTTGGGAGTGTTTCTAGTGAAATCCCATGCAATTCACAACTCCTAGTTAAGCAGGTCTCCCAGCCCCAAACACATAGCATGACATAAGCAGATATAAGAAGTCTCTTTAGAATGAAAGTCTTATCTGTTAGCTGCTGTAGAGTAAGCTTCTCTGCTCCCATGGAACCGCACCCGTGCATGCACAGAAAATCAGCATCCAGGTTTAGAAGTCTTATTTGGTGTCTTGCAATCAGCTATGCTGGGCAGAGCTCAAGACCGGTCAGCTCCAGAGATGTGTGTTCTCTCCAAAGGTCAGCTCTCATTCAGAGCTAAGTAGTCACTTCCTGTCTCAAAGGCAGGCTTTTTCTACCACCTCTAATCAGGCAGGTGGTGTTAGTTAATTTGCTACCAGCAGTCAACCACCACACTTCTGGATTAGAGGCACATTTGTGAACAGGGATAAGTCCCCTGTTACAAACGGTCCAACAAGAAAGTCTCTTATCTGTTCTTGTAGCTGTAGGGGAAGGCCTCTCTGCTCTCCTGGGTCCCCACCCTTGTGTGCTATGGAAATGTCCATGTCCAGGTATAGAGGTCTTGTCCCCTTGTCTTGCTGTCAGCATACAGTCCTTCTGTGTGTATCAAAACTTATTTTCCCCTGGTCAGTCCAGTTTGGGGCTAAGGAAATCTACTTCCTGTTTCTCTGATCAGGCATTTTCTAACAGTCCTAATCAGCCAGGTGAAGTCTGGTTAATTGCCTGTGCAATTAACCAGCACACTGCTGAATATAGAGGCAGTTTCTGTCAACAGTGATAAGTCCCTGTTACAGTCATCTACATCATTAAGGGGGGCTCTACATGTAACACTGCTCAGCCCCATTGATGATATATGGCTATATAGCCTACCTCCCCCAATGATGTAGAGACATCTACATCATCCAGGGGTTGGCCAAGCCCTGCATCTTACCTTCAGCGCTGTGGGGACATGGCTGCGCAGCTCATCTGAATGGTGAGTACTGGTATTCTCTCCCATCAGATGGCCCAAAAGAATTAATGCTGCAGGGTCCTATTCAGAAGCATGGAACCCGCAGGGTTGACCTTCCTGGGCTGCTTACTGTTCTCGGGGCCGCGAAAACTGTAGCCGCAGTACAGCCACACTGGACCAGTGAAAATCTCAGCACAGAGAAAAGTAAGTCTTGCTACATTTGTAACGAGACGTTAATTTCAGCTAAAGCTACAGTTCAAGCTGCCGTTTAAAAAATATATATATTTTTTCCCCATTCAATGTGTGCATCAATACAATCTGCACACTGACAAGTGATTAGCTAAGCTGCAGATCTATCCGTTCTCCTGTAATCGACTGTAATAGATTGCTTGCTCAGGGTTATTTAATTCAGTTCTTGCACAGAATTTTGGACAATGTAGTTCCTAGAATATGATTGACTGGGCAGTTACTAGATACAATTGATTCACTGCTAGAGAGAGGGTGGGGCTCAGAAGTGGAAGGGGGCTGTCACTTTGGAAATGCTTCCTACATGAGAAACATTAAAAATATCTTTAAAACATTCTTTTTAATGCTACTGTACAAGTATTTTCTCATAGTACAGAACTGATTTATTTAAAAAAAAACACACACATGTAGGATATTGCCTGAACTGCTGCTTTAACATCTCGTAAAGTGCTAATGTGGATCTTCTTAGCGCCATAACGATACATTAGGTGCTTCCTTAATGCTAGGATGGCCTGCTATTAACTTTAACAGCCATTAGTGTTAATAATATGCAAAAGAGGTGTGGCCTTTATGCTATGTTATGGTTATACCTGGCATTACCGTAGGTGCTTACAGCAACTAACACCTATCGCTGAACATTTTTTGGCTTTGTCCAGGGTTCTGAAGTGGGCCACTTTGGCTTCCTATATTGCATCAGTAATATAGGAAGTCAAAGTAAATACCCTGGACTAGTTAAAAATATTTAGCCAAGATTTGGGTATTCATCGCTTCGAAGCCATAGTGGCCATGAAGTCAGGCATTATGCATGCCTTCATGGTCACTGTGGTAACCAAGGGGTTAATACAAATACCTTAACTACCAATTGAATGTCATATCGGTACAACTCCTATGGCATACAAGGGTTTAACCAGATCCCTTAATTCCCTCAGGCTGCCTAACCTCCCTCCCCAGGGCATGCACTGTACCTGAATAACATATCCTCTCAACAAATCTAACCTCCCTTGTACAGTATTGGCCATTAGTCCTACAAGCCAAATGTGGCTAAGAGGGCTAATGGCCAACATAAACACAATATATACTCCAAGCCAAAAGACAATTGCACATATTGTGTGTATGTGTATTGTGATGCCCGCACCACATTGCAGTCTCTTTTAGTCCCAATTTAAGGCAAGAAACACTGTATTTTTCTATTTAGGGTTTATTTACAGGGATTAAATCATACTAACAGGCCCACCGTCCCTTTAAGTCCAAACAAAACATAAAATAGACTCCTACTCCTCTTAGGAGACCAACTGTACATTCAGCTTCAAACACTTTCTAACGACAGCTGGCCAACTATACTGGTTCCCAGCTTATAACATGCCCTGGCATATGCAACAATGTACACAGTCTCTACACACAACAATAAAGTATTTTGCTTATCTTGGTCCATTGGAGCCAACGTCCCCACTTCAGCATGGTCTCTCCTCTTTCCTGCTTTCCTCTGGGATTCAAACCTAGGCAGTCCCAGCAGATTCCGCGATCACCATCCAGCGGGTCCTAGGAAATGTGCCAACCTTACTTGCTGGGGAGCACTTCTCTGTCCCCATCTATGGGACAGCAATATCTCACTCTGTGTCTCTCAGCATTGTCTCTCTGGCAGCATGGCATCACTCTGTAGTCACTTCCTGACTATTAAAAACTCCATGAGCAATCAGGAGTTCCGCCTTCTCAATTAGGCATCAGCTGAACTAGCTACTTCTAAGGAGTACTAACTCTGTGAGCAGCTGGAAAGCACTCTTACTGCACTGTTCCAGCACCTAGAGATACCTGATGGTATCACAGTGCATATATATATATATATATATATATATATATATATATATATAAAAAAAAATATATATATATATATATATATATATATATATATATATATATATATATATATATAAAGATAACATTGGGCGCAAACCTAGACATTATATTATATATATATTAATTTTTTTTAACCTTTGTATTGTCCTTTTAAAGAAGTGAAATGATTTTTTTATATTTTGATAGAACATTTTGTTATAACTTAGTATACCCGAGTGCTTATAGAGGATACTTTTCAGTTTTTTTGCATATATATATATATATATATATATATATATATATATATATATATATATACACACATACAGTATGTGTATTGTGACACACGCCCCTCTTTTGTAGCGCTGACATCTGTCTGGGTTCTTCCCGACACAGTCTTCTAGGGTTATTTGTACAACAAACAGGAACATGCAAAGTATTACGTTGCCTAACTCAGGCTTCTGCCTGCTTTATTTTCATCCAAGTAAGGTACTGCAGCTTTAACATGTGTAGGCAGGAGGCACTCAGACATTTAACCTTCAGCGGTTTACTCATATCAGTGTTATAGCATTTCACACAGTGTCACTTTTCAGAACCAAATGTAACAACGTGATTGGTGAAAAAAACTGGCGCTAATTAGGTGCTAGTGATCACTTAAATTACAGTGAATATATATAACCCATAAATAGTGATATCAAAGAAAATCGTGACTCAAATAGTGCAAAGGTGAAAGTATAATATAAGTTGTAATGCCCTGCTCAGACCCTCTGGAAGGGACTGTCTTGACTGGTCCCAGAAGATCAAACGATATTTTCTCAACCCAGGGGGAGCATGTGGGAGAAAACACAACAAGAAAACACACTAAGTGCAGACTGAAATGTACAGGTGTGAGATGATTGTGATGCTTGGCCTCTAAGTGCTGCCTACTCACAGGATGTAGGTAGGATATGTATAGTGGCGTGATCAGTAGAATCTGGTGGGTCCCTCTGAGTAAACACGGGAGGTAGCTGGAACTGGGGTACCTCCCGTGTTTACTCAGAGGGACCCACCAGATTCTACTGATCACGCCACTATACATATCCTACCTACATCCTGTGAGTAGGCAGTACTTAGAGGCCAAGCATCACAATCATCTCACACCTGTACATTTCAGTCTGCACTTAGTGTGTTTTCTTGTTGTGTTTTCTCCCACATGCTCCCCCTGGGTTGAGAAAATAACTTTTCAGAACCAAACCAAATCAAATAAACCAAATCCTATCCCATTCAGGGATCTAACTACACATCAGAATCAGCCTCAAACTGCTGCTGGGCCAACTAACCTGGTTCCCCAGTTTAAAAGAAGGCCCTCTCATTTAGGGTCACTAGATAAAGCATAGTCTTTTAGATACAGCAATAAAGATTTGTTTGTCTTATCTGTTCGTGGTGGGGACTCGGTCCCAAGTGTCCAGGCAAATCCTCTGGTACTGTGATACTTGAAGGGGCCGTCCACCCCGAACTGGATTCCGGGGAGCAGCAACACCCCCAGCCCCCAGGCTCTAAGGAGAGAGACTGAAATGCAAACCCCTCTGCTCTAAATACCTGTGCATGTGATTAGAAGAGCAGGTGAGGGAGAACTAGACCCATTGTAATCTGTGGTCTGGATTTTCCATCCAGCAGCCTGAGTTAATGTGAAGCTGTGGAATGGATCATTTTTAACTATTCCTGCACTTTCTGACCTAAAATGGGGCAGAAAGCTGCCTAACATCTTTGGACTATGTCACAGTATATATATTTATAGCGTTACTGGCAGCTAGCACCGGGGTGTCTTATAATGTTTTTAACTGGCTAATGCCACGTTAAACATATGCCAATGAGGGGCCTTATGGACATTGTTTTTGCATATATTTAGCTTTGTTGATCTCCATTAAAGTCAGGGAAGATAACATCCATTAACTATTTAGGTAACGTCACATTTGGCCCTGATTTAACCAAGCTTTGTGGATCTACCCCTTTTGTTCTAATCATGTTTACAAAACCGCTATGTAATCAGTTTCATTATCCAAAGTTATAACACTAGGGGCCTCATGCAGTAAGCGGCGCAAAGGCACTTTTCGCCCGCTTTGCGCCAAAAATGCATACCCCAATTCAGTAAGGGCCGAAAACTTGGCGAAAAGCAAAACAAACGCCAAGTTTTTGGCAGTTTATTTTTTCCGCCGTCGGCGCGGCGAAAAGGCACTTTGCGCCGCAATTAGCCATGTTTTGAAACCCGCTCAATTCTAGTAGTGGCGAGTAGCTGAGCGCCGCTCTAGAATTGAGATTTTCACACCAATCCGTCTCGTCCCAAAAAGTTGGCAAGTTGCTGGGGAGAGGCGACGGATGAGCATCGGAACAGCACTTAGAAAAAAAAAACCATTGTTGAAATATATGTTTGAAGCATGCTGTCAATGGAGCTAAGAAATATTACTTATGATTATTGCTTCTGTGGTCTTACCAAAGATATTATTTGTTACATTCAAGAGTTGAGCTTATTGACATAATAGTGTCACCGCGTACGTTTAGTATGTTTTACAATATGAGTTGTTAATGTTAGGATTATTTACGGAGTAACTCAATGTTTCTGTTATGGTGAGACTAGGGATAGTCTCTTAAAGGAACACTTCAAATAAGATGAATCATATTTGTCAACATAAACAGTGATATAATTCCTTTACCTAAAATACTTTGTAATAATAACAATGCTAGAGTCGTAAATGTTGTTATTTATTTCATAATGTTTATAATGTTAAAAGCATGATTCAAGTCACACATTATGCATATTGGTAATGTTTACATATTTTGTAGGCCCGCCCTCTCTCGAGCACGGAACCAATTGTATAACAAATTGTATAACCAATTGTGTACACACTCATTAACATTCCAGGAATACATTGGACACAATGCAGTGCAAGACTTACATGTTAAAACTCTGTTTCAGCCACCAATGACATGACAAAGGATATATCTAGTTTGTAAAGAATCACTTTGCATTCTACATATTGATTGTATTGACGGATATTTCTTTCACCCCAAAAATGTGTGTTAAATTATAAGAGATTCTTACTAAACACCTTAATATGTCAATATGCTTCAATTAATTTCTCAACATTCATGTTCCCAAATCTTATTGCACACACTTGTGTACATAAAATTTTGATGCATTTCAAATATCTTGTTAACTTGTTGGAAACAATGGTGTCGTTTATTTTGTATACATTTCACATGATTATCTAGCCATGTTTGTAACTGCTAATTAACACTTACTCATTGTTTGTAAACACGAATCTCAGAGTACAATGCAAATATATTTTTACACAACGTTCATTTATTTCAGTCACGTGACCTAAACACATGTATTTAAAGGAGGAACAATCAACACTCACTGTGACGTCTAGATGGAGATGCAAATGAGACGTTTGTTCAGGAGAAGGCGGAGGCTTATTTTGCTGGAGGGAGAAGATAGACAGGATGTGAGAGGGAGAGGAGAGGGATAGGAGGTGGAGAGGAGAGAGGAGAGAGGTGGTGCCAGGCCGTCCATGTGTGTACCGGGAAAGAACACTTTTAGATGGGCTGAGTGAGGAGGAGATTATAAATCGTTATAGATTGAGTTCTGCAGCAATCTTAGCTCTTTATGAAGACATAAGAGAAGATTTGGATAGTGTAACAGCCAGAGGTCGTGCAGTCCCTGGTCTTGTTAAAATGCTGTGCTTATTACATTTTCTGGCTTCTGCGTCTTTTCAGACAACTGTGGGCATAGTGGGCGGGGTCTCGTAGTCATCATTCTCGCGGGCCTTTAGCCAGTTTCTATGTGCACTGACTAGACGCGCTAGGAATTATATTCATTTTCCTAGAGAGCAGACAGAGTGGCTGGAAGTCAGAAATGGCTTTTATACCATAGCTGGGATGCCATGTGTGATGGGTGCAATCAATTGCACCCATGTTGCCTTGATCCCGCCTAGTCAGAGTGAGCATGCATACCGGAATAGAAAGCACTATCATTCCCTGAATGTGCAGGTGGTATGCGATGCCACTATGAAGATTATGAATGGTAGCCAGATTCTGTGGTTCCAGCCATGATTCCTTGATACTAAGGAACTCATCAGTTTTCCATGCCTTTGAAAATGGGTATTTTGGGCATGGTTGGCTGGTGGGTGTGTACATATTATGAAGTATAAGACTATGAAGTGGTAACATACATATTTCATCATGTCTAATTTGGTGACATGTAACATTATGATTAATATGACATGTATAATGTTTCATATTGGCAAATAACCACAAACATAGTTACTGTACATTTTTCTGATTGTATTTATAATAATTTGTGATTATATACATATTTGCTAATCTGTACACCCCCACCCCGCCCCACACACACAAACATACAATAACACAAGTGGCCATCAATCTAAGTCTTACTTGAAATATATGATTTGCCATCTTTTAATACAACATCGGTATCATCACATAAGGCCATTTTTCATTAACAAAAACATGGATGTGTAAGTGAACATTATTGAAATATGTGTTTACTGTTTTGACATGATGTGCATGTTTGATGAGCATCTCAGACATGGACAATCAAATCGCATGTCAAATATGTTTTTGTTTCAACATTTGTCACAATTATATCAAAAACATATTTTTAAAAACATGGCTACATTGTATAGTGTCAAAATTAATTTTAACGCTCTATTCTAGGTGACTCAGGTTACGGGATACGACCGTGGCTTTTGACACCACTGGCTAACCCGCAATCACCTGCAGAGGAGAAATATACACTGGCGACACACTTTATCGCAGTGCGGCCAGATCCGCAAGCCGGGAGATTTCCCGGCTTGCTAGTGGCCGCCCCTCGGCGTGCCGCGCGTCATAGACGCGCGGTCACGCGTCTTCGGGAGCCTGCGCCCCCTGCACGCGCGTCCAGGGCTCCCCGAGGGAGCCCTGGTGTCCCGCGATCGCGGGACAGCGGCAGGGGGTTCCGGGGGACCCGGCGGACCCGGCAGCGGTAGGGAGAGCGCCCCGATCGGAGGGCGCTCTTCCGCTGCTTCGGCGCGCGCCCGTCACACTCGGGCGCGCGCCAGGCTACTGCTGCGGCACAGAACGGGCAAATGCTCGAATAAACTGTGCCGCAGCAGTAATGTTGCACACATATCCACTCGGTCAGTTATTGAGCGGACATTTGGACTGTTGAAAAGTCGGTTCAGGTGTCTAGATAAAACGGGCTGTGCATTACAGTATAACCCTGAGAAGGTGTCTGACATTGTCATTTGTTGTTGCATTCTGCACAATATTGCACTGCATCATAATCTTCAAGGCGACATACAGGGGGGGACAGCCAGTGGTGTTGAGACACTTCAGAATGTGATCAACACCTATTTCTCAGGTAAACAACAAGGTAGATCTGAATATTAATATTAATATATACAGTCATTAAAGTGTCGTTGAATGACGTGTAACATTCTTATTATCATAGGATAGTGTTGCCTCTCCTCCTCAAAGATTGTTCATCTGTGTTGTTTGTCTAAGCACATCTGGCTATGGTATGTGAAGCTTCAATTCTTTAACTCCAAATACTAATCAAATTGTGTATCATGTATGTATGAATGAACAATGTTGTGCAAGTACAAATGTGATGGAATGTTTTATGTCGTATATGATTGAAATAAATATTTGGGTGTGTAGCACTCAAACACTATGCAAATGAATGCAAAAAACTGCGAGACTTGCGCAATACCGTAGCTCCTGGTTCAGGGATGGCTATCTGCAACAATCCAGGGATACAGCAACAAGAGATGATCCAAGGCTCTATGGATTTGTAGACAAATAATTTATTCTAGATACACTTGGGTATCCTCAATAAATTATTTTTCCAAAAATCCATGGAGCCTTGGATCATCTCTCTTGTTGCTGAATATGAGGGAAACACATGGAATATTTGTGCAAAATTCACGAGTGTTCCAAGAAAACATGTGAATTCATCTTACTAATTTACATAGCTTCAAACTATAGAATGTTCATTACTTTTTACATAAGCTCGCATGGTTTTATTACATGTTATGACATTATGCAACTATAGCATATTCCCTTCTAAATGTTGCATACATATTATTTATTGTTCAATAATCACATGTATGTTTGTTAACATGTTGAAATTGCGTGGATGTTCATGTGAACAATGTTAATGGAACACAATTAATTACAAATAATGACGAATAGGGGCATACACAGTCACATGTATTGTTACAGCATCATGTTGTTATATTTATATTTTTACATAGATGTGTTGCAACATTTTCTGACTGTATTGTGTTGTTGGTGTTTGCTCCATGTTTGCTGTGTTGGACACTGTTTGACATTGTTCTTTCATACATTGTGTAACGTATACGTATGAACAGTTGCCTCACTCCACTCATGCGCGAAGGGAACACTGAATGTGTATGTAGGACAACACATGTCAAATTTGAAGAAGAACATCAATTGCATGACAATATGTTTGTTGTCTACCTATTCTTATTGCACAGATATAATATTGTGATACATACAAGATTCTTTCAATAATACATTTTCATGTTACAAAATGTAATGTTTGTATGGAATAGGTTGTATGGTTTAAAATATTAAATTAAAATATAAGTGTTGTAATTAAATTTTTCGTAGTGGATAGAGGTGACAAGGGAGCGGGACACCATGCACATGTAAAAGAGAGATCACAAAAATAGTACAGTACTGTATAGCACAAAAATGATAATCCTATGAAATTCTGCAAAGGTTATACTCACAAGCAGACAGTGAGAAAAGGCATTTCACACAAAGTGTACACGAACAGTAGTCCCACGTAGAGGGGCGTCTGGGGACCAGGATAGGATGGATAGGGTGCACTACAGCAGAGGACAAGAACACACCATAGCGCGAACTTTGCAACAATTTAATGAATTAAAAAACACTTCACAAGTGCTCACTTACAAAGTATAAGAAGTTATCAGGCAATAAGGAATCAGAGGTACAGGCATATGATGATCTCACCGCCCCTTCCTCTCCAGGAATCGCGATTAGGTTTGGAATGAAGACGCTCCACCACAGGTGCTCCTAATTGCGGCCGCAAGAAGCAACAAATAGCTCAGCGTCTCTCCTCCACGTGTCTTGGTATCTGCCTCGATTCGACGCGTTTCGCTAGAGAACTAGCTTCGTCAGGAATCTGGCACCCTATCCTACACTTGCTCTTAATACAGTCAGTTAGCTCTTCATTGGTGGTGTATAATGGTCTCTGGTGATGTGGGATTAATGCGCTACATCTGTGACCACAGTCACCTGGGATACATGATACAAAGCCAATCCAAGATTTCCGCCATCGGGACAAAAACTGACAAACCCCTTGTATAACTTTATCAGCCACATTGTCTTAGTGACACAGTATTGGAATGTATGATACAAAGCCAATCCAAGATGGCCACCACCGGGACAAAAACTTACAAACCCCTTGTATAACTTTATCAGCCACGTTGTCTTAGTGACACAGTGTTGGAATACATGATACAAAGCCAATCCAAGATGGCCGCCGTTGGGACAAAAACTTACAGACCCCTTGTATAACTTTATCAGCCACATTGTCTTAGTGACACAGTGTTGGGAATGGACAACAGGTCACAAACC
This sequence comes from Ascaphus truei, assembly GCF_040206685.1. Lineage (NCBI taxonomy): Eukaryota > Metazoa > Chordata > Amphibia > Anura > Ascaphidae > Ascaphus > Ascaphus truei. The sequence goes on along the minus strand of NC_134489.1, from coordinate 53,646,236 downwards.
CTCTTAAATTGAGTAGTCAGTAATGGAAAGACATTGCATACAGTTAGAAATATACCCAAAAAGCAGTGTTTATACAATACTGATAAAAAGTAGTTCTAAAAGTACATTTTGAAAGAATATAAACATATTTAAAAAAATACATACAAATTACAATTATTGCTACTGTTTAAGATTTTTAATGGTTCACTCTAATAGTTAAATGACCAATTTTAAAATAAAGAATAGTATCTTTATTACAGTAAAAATTACTAAAATCCTAACTAATTCTAATTGCTATCCTTGTAGTCCAACCAGGCAGCATATATGAAATAAAAGAGAACAAAGTTAGCAAGCACATAATATACTTTCGGAGAATATCTTAAAAAGGCCACATATTAAAATTTTAAAACAGTGAGAAAAACTGCAGAAATCCACTATCATTTTGGGTTATGTATCATGGTCCAAAAGCGTAAAAAGTAATGAAAAAGCAGAATGATTTTTGGGACAGTATACAGATACCAGCCAGTAATCTAATTATTTGAAAAAATAATTTTTTTATAATATTGGTTGTTGAGAAAAGTATTATTAATTGCTTTTTGAATATATAAGATCTCCAGTCATATTCATTGAAAGCAGCTACATACCTTAGTGGATCTGAAATGTATCAAACGTACATGTAAAAGAAAAAAGCATATAAAACAGCAATGAAACATGGTATATTCACCCATCTTAACATCACTGGTTTCACATCTCATTACAACCGTCAGTAAAGAAAAATGTATTGCAAATTAAAATGAAATAAAGTATAATCACACTAAGAAAGCTCCCAACTCAAAATCAACATTAAGACCTGACGGGATCAGAGTCTTTAATTTATAAATCCAGTGTGTTTCTCTCTTTGTTAATTCTGTCTCCCTGTTACCGCCCCTCCAGTGTAATTTTACGTGTTCAATCCCTTAATATTTCAAGCTATTGGGATCTGATTGGTGGCTCAGTTCATAATGTCGAGATACACTGTGTGTGGGAAGTTTTCTTCTGATGTTACCCAGGTGTTCTAAAATTCTCACTTTGAGAGGTTGTGTTGTCTTCCCTATGTATTGGAGGCCGCATGGGCACTCCAGTACATAAATGACGTATTCTGTAAGACAAGTAATATGGCTGTCAATGTCAAAAGTTTCTCCTGTGACATTTGACCGAAAGGACCTGTTAGTTGTATCTTTATTCCTACAGGCCTTGCATGAAAGACAGCCAAAAAAGCCTTTGATCGGTCTCAACCAGTTATCATTGGGGATCTTTTTTTCCTCTATCAGGGCACTAGGAGCTAGTTGATTCTTCAAATTTTTACGTTTCCTATATATAACTTGAAGCATATCAGGTACGATTTCTTTAAGCACTGGATCATTCTTCACTAGATGCCAGTGCTTTCTTATTATTTTCCTTATATTGACTGCTTCTCTGTTATAGTTCGCAAGAAAAGCCCAATCTAAATTGGTCTTTTGGCTGGAATTATCCCCTTTCGCTCTAGGTTTTAGAAGGTCTTTTCTGTCCAATAGTCTGGTTTTACGAATAGCCTCCTCTAATTTCTCTTTTTAATATTCTCGTTCTAAAAACCTTTTAGTTAGAATTTCAGACTGTGACTCAAAATCCTCTTCATTCGTGCAATTCCGTTTAAGCCGCCAATATTGTCCAAAAGGGACATTGTCAACCCAATGGGGATGATGGCAACTAGATGTTAGTATGAAATTGTTAGTGTCCACAGGTTTAAAATACGTACGACTCTTCAATATATTATCTTCCACAAAGATGGTTAAATCTAAGAAATCAATAGAATGTGTGCTATATTGATAGGTGAAATTCAGATTGGCATTGTTATTATTAATAGAGACCATAAAATCCTTCAGTGCAGCATCGCTGCCTTTCCATACAATAAAGACATCATCGATGTAGCGCCGCCACAGGACCCAGATCACGCCGAGCCCTGGGTAGGACCAGATGTAATCGTCCTCCCAGATGCCCATAAATAGATTGGCATAGCTTGGCGCAAACTTGGTGCCCATGGCGGTACCACATCTCTGGAGGAAATACTGACCATTAAAATTAAAATAGTTATGGTCAAGGATAAAAACTCTAACTGATCAGTCATCATGTCTGAATCTGATTCTAAAACTTTCTAAAACTTTCTTTATGGCTGCACATCCCTGCACATGCCCTATTGACGTGTACAGGGAAGTGACATCGCACGTCGCTAACAAGCAACCATCAGTCCACCCTGAATCTGTCAGGATGTTAATGACGTCCGTGGTGTCCTTGAGATATGACCTTAATCCAACTACATATTTTTGTAAAAAATGGTCGATGTACTCAGAGAAATTCTGGGTAACCGACCCAATCCCTGAGATTATAGGGCGGCCAGGAGGGTGAGTCAAGGATTTGTGCACTTTCGGCAGAATATAAAAAATAGGCAGCCTGGGGTTACTAATAGACAAAATGTCAAATTCTCTTTTATTTAAAATCCCTGAAATCCTCCCCTTTTCCAATATTGTTGCAAGTTCTTTTTGATAAGTTTTAATAGGATCTTTGTCTAGCTAAACATAGGTTAACTCATCATTCAAGAGTCTCTCTGCTTCCCTAATGTAATCAGTCCTGTTCATACGGACGATACCACCCCCGTTGTCTGCTTGTTTAATTACCAGGGAAGTATCTTCTGCCAGAGACTTAACCGCCTCACATTCTTCCTTTGTCATATTGGATCTATATTTACTCTTGCTTGTGACCAGATCCTCCAAATCTTTTATGATTAGTTTGTCAAATACATCTAGGAAATTGCCCTTACTTCCTTTCGGGTAAAAGGTTGATTTGTTTCTCAGATTTGTGTGTATAAACTCTGGGTATATGATGTTCATGGTGTCTGCGGGTTCTACTATTGGATTACTCCAGTTTCTTTGTTCTACACTCTTATTAGCAAAGAATCTCTTAATAGTGAGTTTCCTGATGTATCGACTGGCATCGGTTCCCCCTCTTTCTGGCTCATTGTCCTGTTGGTCTCTTTCTGTCTCGGAGACTTGGCTCTCTCTAAAAAAAACATTCCCAGTGTTGGTTGAAACGTCACCCTTCTGTTGTGGCTTGTCTTTTTGTGGTTCACTTCTGTGTTTTTCCTCTCTTTCATCCCTTCTTGGGTGGTATCTTTCTTCTCTTGATGTATGCCCCCCCTCCCTATTGTACCTTTTGTTATGGTACCCTCTGGGTTGCCAATCATACCTGGGTCTATAATATCTATCAGGGGACCTCCTATCAAATCGTCTGTCTGACCAATAGGGAGATCTGAAGGGGGATCTGTGCTTGTCTTGAATGTAGTCTGGATGGTCGCTCCATTTGGGGCGAACATCCCTGCTGTTATCCTCAGTATGCCTTACATTCTCTCTAGGTTTATCTTCTATAATTGGAGGAATAATATTGGTATCTGATTAAATTTTTCACAACCATTCATGTTTCCCAATGATAATATATTGATAAATAAAGTGTCATTGATATTGCTCAGCACATTCAAATATCATCAAATGAATATGTTTTCAAAATCACACTTTTAAAATGATCCATTAATTGCACATTGTACACATTGCATTTTTGTGTATGTATGTATGTATGTATGTATGCAATTCACAAAACATATATGGTAATAAGTATAATCTTTTTATACATATACCTTGACGTTTGCTATGCAGGGTTCGTACGCTTTGGACATAGGTTGAAACTAAATTACTCCTAAATTCTTATTATTATTGTAGCATTTGTTTAACTTTATACTTATGACCATATATGTGTCGCCAATTGGAAGTACAGTAGCGACATCTTTTATTGAACTAAATGCCGGCGGCATGCCGGGATCTACCCCAGCTGCCGCCAGTAATAACCGCGCGCCGCCGCGTTTCCCCCACGCACCCCCCCTCCACTTCGCGCGCAATTTACTCCCCTTCCCGACCCCGAACCCGGCTCCTGCTCTGCCCCTCTGCTTCCCCGCACCCCCGCTTACCTTAACTTGATCTCCAGGGGTGTCGGGGAAGCCTGGGGAAGCCGGGGAAGACGGGGAAGCCGGCCGCGCATGTGACTGTGACGTCACAGTGCGCCGCCACGCGCCGCGGCTACCCGCTTCCCAGACGCATGCAGCCGGCGGCTTTTACTCGAATAAAAGCTGCCGCTGCTGTAGCATTGGCCACCCCTGTCTTTTGTAGTATACATTTGCCACGCACAGCAGCACTCTTATTTTACATTTACATCCATATATATTTATGATGTGGTGGCTGTAGGATTTGTACATAGCTGGTAATGTGTGTTTATGTATGTATGTATCGAGCGAGTTCTTGTAAAAGGTGTCACTGTGTGTTAATTTGCATGTCATTTCACCTATTCAGTTTCAGGATTAGAAGCGTTTTTCGATGTGTGATCATGCTGAAAATTCGGTTTGCAGAACAGTGTAAGTAATTTAAATGTGCATACACTAATAATGAGAGGGGGGAGAGGAGACTGGGGAGAGGAGAGGGGTGTGAGAGGAATTTCTTTCAAAGCTTTATATGAATTACATTGTATGAATGTGTATGTTACCAAGCATGCTAAATTATATAGAGTATATGTAGTTTCATTTAAACTTTAGATAATGTGTGATTATTTACATCCCCTGTCAATTTGTTATGTAGTTAGAATTTTATGGGAGATTTGTCACCATTTATTCAAATCATTATATCAATAGAAATGTTGAAAATACAATAGAAATGTGAAATGTATCATTACACATGCATTTGAATAACTTTATGAATACATTTATTGAAAAAGTATTGCTGTTCAGTTTTGGTATAGATAATGCTATATGTAGAACATATGGGAAACATATACATAATCAAATCAAATGTATTACGTTTAACAGTTTTCAATCTGATCACACTGTGAAATATATTTGAATTGCAAATATTTATAGATATTTAACTACTGGTATTATTACACTCCTTGGAAATTATGAATATATAAATGTGGAAGTAAAATATGTTTAACATTAACTATAAACGGAAAGAAGCTTCACTATATAAATCAGTGCTACAGTGTTTGCAAGCATTGTAACATTCATTCTAACTTTGACACGTGTCAAATCTGCAAACTCTCTTATTGTAGCCAGGCCATTTCATTGATTGTTACTCCATCTCTGAATGATATTTCTGAAATACAAAGGACATAATTATCAAAGTTTGCAATACAATGATTATGTTATCATGAGTGTGATTTCATATGATGAAAATGAGTGTACATGTTTACGCAAAAGGTACACATATGCTTCAATTCAAAGTTGTGTAATGTCAAAGTACAAGCGTTTATCCTTAATCTTGGTGTGAGCGTTTCTTTGTATGCGTACATAATAAGTGTCCACACGCAACAGAGCTTGTGCGCGCACATCATATTGGCGCCTCCATGTAGCTCGTCATAGTTGTGAGTCCGCATTGTCACATGATCACGTATCCACGTCACAGATTTACGCGACGTTCACATTAGCCGATGGGGAATAGTAAACAATTGATTGTACATCACCGTGTGTGTGTGTATATACATGTGTAATGTTCGACAAAATGGTATAACATTTCGCAACAAAACCTTGACATTTCTGATGTCATTTTGACACAAGGATTTTGTTCACAAACTTTAATAATCTATATGTACATAATGTGTGCTAGTTTACACTACATGTTTTTTGTGTGGTGCATGCGTGAGTGATATGCTGCATACGATGCAGTGTTATTGTAAAATATAATTAGCTTTGTGATTGTTAAAGTATAACAATGTTTACCTTTTTTTCGAAGTCAAAAAAGAGCTTGCTGGAATATGCTGCTGCTGCCGCTTTTGCCGCCGCTGCAATGCAGACACGGATAACCCATGGTTGAGTCAATACTGTGATCCGGAGGCGCATACATCTCGGTGACACCGTCATATGGTTCCGCAGCGGTTCGTGGCCAGGACACGGGCTGAGGCAGGTACACAGGTTCTCTGTTTTCCCATGCAAACAGGTTTTGTCCATGTACGTTTGTAGTTACCTCCACATTGCATCTCACATTGTGGTACGCACTGTTGTTGGCTTCGGTACGAGACAGCACTCTGTGAACGTTGGTTGTTATGGGGATTACGTAAGAAGTAGCTATTTAGCAGAAGATATGTTCCATGTTCAAAAGTAATCTTAAACGAATCCACAACTTTCCAGCAATAGTACATTTGACCAGGCCGGGGGTAGACTCGTTCAAAACATTAATTCTTTGATAAGTTGTAACGGACTGATACTTTCCATTGTTTTTGATTTGTTTGTTTTTTTGTTGCTTCTTTATAGTAAGGATATTTGTCGGCAATAAATGCATAAATCTCACGGAGAGTTGCTCGTTTATCTTGTTGTGATTTGATCGCTTCAAAAAGTAAAAATTTGTATGATTTGAGTGGTCATCTCACACTTGAAGCCATGTCTATTACCTTGTAGTTTTTCTTTAAGAATGACAATTTCAAAGCATCTCTTGCAAATACACAATTGGATACCTTTTATCAATGTGACGTTATTCTCAAGGTTAAAATACAAAAGGGACTTTTTACAGCTCCTAGACTCCCACAACCAGGTGTTTATAAATAAGAGCATGAGCAAATACTTAAAATACAAAGATTTTTCTAATTGGTAATGATTTGTAATGCAATGTTTACCCAATTATTCTGCCACAAAAGTGTGTTTACATTTCAAAAGATAAATATTTTGCGGTGAAGTAAGCTAATTTGTTATTTATAACCATTATAACACACATATATACAACAATACCAACACACTGAATATGTTTGTATACATCTACTCAACAAATACTATATGTATATATATATATATATATATATATATATATATATATATATATATATATATATATATATATACACACACTACACAGAACAATATATATATATATACAGTGGTCTACAAATCACTCAAAAATCTACTCGCCGAACAAAAAAATCTACTCGCCACCTAGTACCACAAGTGTGCTGCTTGGGCCAACAGGAGCTCGCCACGATGTTAAATCCACTCGCCCGGGGCATGCAAATGTATAGGTTTGTTGAACACTGCATATATATATATATATATATATATATATATATATATATATATATATATATATATATATATATATATATATATATATATATATATATACATGTAGAGGTATCAGTACATTTCTCTGACTCTGGCCATAAGATGAACGATCTGAGGGTTGCCATACTCAAAGGTAATCTTAAAACCCCAAAAGAGGGACGGTTGCATGAATACAAATTTATGCAACTGTTCGGGACACTTAGCAGTGGCCTAAACAGAGATCGAAATTTTATGAGTCATTAATGACACTAGCGAACTCTCTTCCCATGAGCGCTAAAGGCCATGTCTGTACATACTGTGCTATATGTATGCACACACAGCTGTCTCTCACACATACTAATACTCCTTATTTTTCCATCCATATACACCAATAGGGACCACATAGTATCCACACACACTTTTAGTTGTGCTACAAACTCTCACATTTCCACACCCACCCACACCATTTATATCCCTCTCACTCCACACACACCTTGTGTAGAGCACTGTTTATACTGTGGGCTCTCCATTCATTTTTATTCACACTGATACACATACACACTCTTTCTTCACTTGCTTTCAGTTACCCTTTGACACCTCTAGCCATAAAACACATCCACACCGGGGGAAGGAGAAGCACAGATAACATTCCAAGAGACACTGTTTTTAAGTTATCCTTGCTTCATTCATTGTAACATCGCCGGAAGAAGAGATCAGTGTATCTCGAAAGCTCGCACAAATAAAAGCATTTCGTTAGCCACAGAACGGTATCATCTATTTATTTTTTGATTATATATATATATATATATATATATATATATATATATATATATTGTTCTGTGTTTTCTATGTAAAAAATATATGTATGTTGCTTTCTAGCCATCTATATGTAGATATAATATATATTTGCATGAAGTTTCTATATATCTGTATATACAGATATATCTAAATGCACATCTGTATAGATAATAATCTCACTATACAGAGACTACTCTGTATATAGAGGGAGACTACTCTGTATATAGAGAGAAACATGTCTATCTATATATGTCAATGTATCTGTATAGCTATAGAGAAGAGATTTATACACACACTAATATATATACATATATGTATACATACATATATATATATATATATATATATATATATATATATATACACATATATCTATCTATATCTATATATCTATATATACACATACATTCATTCATTCATATTACATGTACAGTGGCGACACAGCTGAGTCTACAGCGGCCGCCACTGAAAACCGTGTGAAGACGCGGGTTTTTTTTTTTACGCAGCGTGCCGCGCGTCACTGATGCGCGGTCACACTGCAAAGGGTGCGTGCGCGCATGGCGCGCGTGCCCAGGTCTCCCAAAGGTGGAGCAGGGTAGGGTGGGTGTGTGGGAAAGGAGAGGGGGACCCAGGGGACCCGGAGACGAAGAGGGAGAGGACGCAAGGGGGAGAGAACGTAAGGGGGAGAGAACGTCAGGAGGAGCTCCGGCTGGCGCGTGGCCAAGTTCGGCGCCAGCCGGGAAGCAGCTGCGGGACAAACCGGGTGAGTGTTCGACTCAGCCCTGTGGCTACTGTAAGCCACAAAACACATAGAAGTTTTTTTACACATACATACACACATAAATAAACATAAAATTGGAAGGCAAGAGCATATTAGTGCCTCCGTCTACCAACTAGAAGCTCACTTTTCAAACGCACTCCTGGGCGGTTAAAACTTAACGTTTAATAATTATCTTATGAAAATAAATTCTACATACAGAATAGTATTAATATACACACAATGTACTTATACAGGGAGGGGGATGGGGAGGTAGGGTTGGGCTCAAGGTGTATAACGCTATGGCATATATCTGAAATGAATCAGAAGAGCTAATTAACACCTAATGTTGCCTATTATTATAGAACATAGGATCTCTGAATAACAACCACTTACAAGACTCTAATCACTATACCAACATACATGTGTTGTGCGGCATAAGGCGTAGCATATCGATCAAACCAACCTGTAATTGTGGGATGTAGCACCTAACAGTGTGTTGATAAATAATAAACTGCTGTTTTAAACTAATAAAATGTAATATTGTCACTGTAGATACAACACAATAACAAGTTGGTGGTACGTGGATTGTCTCTACGCCTAATGATGTTGACATACACAGCACACAAATCAATCACAAATATAGATGATAGAAAGTATAGATGCCTGGAAACAGCTGTGACTAAACACTCTGCTAAAAAGATACAAGCAGCATACAAATGAACCTGTGGTATATGAACATGCCGTCCAAATAAACCAGTGCTACTAAGACAATATCCTATAAGGAGCAATAGGCACTAATATGCTCCTGCCTTCCAATTTTTTGTTTATTCATTAATATCAGCTCATCAATTGCACCCAAGGTCACACTAGGCGTTTTGGGCACACCCATTTAACACAACATTATTACTTTAGTGAGCTGTATATTTTGTTTGTATTTACATACACACATACATTCATACCTTGTTAATTCATAAAGTAGAATGAGAATGACATTCATACAGAAAGTTAACGTTTTCTTTTATGTCATATATTATGTACATAGTATTTTTATTAATATTTTAAATTTGTATGTACTTATTACATATAACGTTAAGTGTATCAACTTTTGTATACAGTGTAATAGAATGACAATTCAATAATTATCTATGTTCAAGTACTAATGTAGATTACTTTTCAAAACACAAATTTGAGTAATATGACATACAATTTGTCTATGGGAAAACTACATTTGTCTTAAATTGTTATGGACATTTGTCTATTATAATCTTTACATAATTAGCATTTTTGTTTAACAACCAAAAATGTGTAATAATGTAAAAACATTTATTAATGGACAAATGAATCTGAATGCTATCTAATTTCACCTTCACAACACATTAAAATCACTAAACTATAAAATATGTATGCATTTGTTGGCACACCAATAACAACAACAACAACAACAACAACAACACAAACAAATATTCATAGAAAAAATCATGTGTTTATTTTTTTGATTTTTTGATTTGTGACCGAGTAACTGGCCTGTTTGATGGCTCCCTTTCAGTTTTTTCGTGGCCTACCTCCTCTGTTACTTGTCATGGTTTTCTGGGTCATGACTGCTGCACTTTGTGGCTGGACAATTGCTGCTGCACTTTGTGGCTGGACAATTGCTGCTGCACTTTGTGGCTGGACAATTGCTTCTGCACTTTGTGGCTGGACATTGCTGCTGCACTTTGTGGCTGGACATTTGCTGCTGCACTTTGTGGCTGGACAATTGCTGCTGCACTGTGTGGCTGGACAATTGCTGCTGCACTTTGTGGCTGAACAATTGCTGTTGCACTTTGTGGCTGGGTATAGACTGGAAGAGTTTGTGGCTGGTTAAAGACAGGTGCACTTTGTGCCTGGGTATAGACTGGAGCACTCTGTGCCTGGGTATAGACTGGAAGAGTTTGTGGCTGGTTAAAGACAGGTGCACTTTGTGCCTGGGTGTAGATTGGAGCACTTTGTGCCTGGGTATAGACTGGAGCACCTTGTGCCTGGGTATAGACTGGAAGAGTTTGTGGCTGGTTAAAGACAGGTGCACATTGTGCCTGGGTATAGACAGGTGCACCTTGTGCTTGGGTATAGACAGGTGCACCCTGTGCCTGGGTATAGACTTGAGCACCTTGTGCCTGGGTATAGACTGGAGCACTTTGTGCCTGGGTATAGACTGGAGCACTTTGTGCCTGGGTATAGACAGGTGCACCTTGTGCCTGAGTATAGACTGGAGCACCTTGTGCCTGGGTATAGACTGGAGCACTTTGTGCCTGGGTATAGACTGGAGAACTTTGTGCCTGGGTATAGACAGGTGCACCTTGTGCCTGGGTATCGACTGGAGCACCTTGTGCCTGGGTATAGACTGGAGCACTTTGTGCCTGGGTATAGACTGGAAGAGTTTGTGGCTGGTTAAAGACAAGTGCACTTTGTGCCTGGGTATAGACTGGAGCACTTTGTGCCTGGGTATAGACTGGAGCACTTTATGCCTGAGTATAGACTGGAGCACTTTGTGCCTGGGTATAGACAGGTGCACCTTGTGCCTGGGTATAGACTGGAAGAGTTTGTGGCTGGTTAAAGACAAGTGCACTTTGTGCCTGGGTATAGACTGGAGCACTTTGTGCCTGGGTATAGACTGGAGCACTTTATGCCTGAGTATAGACTGGAGCACTTTGTGCCTGGGTATAGACAGGTGCACCTTGTGCCTTGGTATAGACAGGAGCAGTTTTTGTCAATGTTTTACAGAAAAAGGAAGTTCTTTCTGTTTGTGTAGTTGATAATTTTCTTTTTTTTTAACCTTATTTCAGGTGCCTCTTCAAGAATTTCACCTGTACTAGATGTCTGCATCGCTTCAACCATTGTTGGAGATTCAAGATGAAAGATTCTTACTTCAGAGAAGTCATCATTGGATGAAAGTTGCACATCAGTTTGTGGTGACAAAACGCCACCATAGAAAGAGCCATCATTGTTTGCGCTAAAGTGGCCTTCATTTGCTGTTGACTTTGTCTGAAGTTGATTCCCTTGTATTAGAGTGTTTACAAAAGTTTTGAGTGTGATATTCATTATATGCAATTCTCCTGGGATTTTGCCGATGATATTTTTAATATTCCTCATTTCTGATGCCATAGTTTGATGTACTCCCATAATTTCCTGATGGTGGGTATTTTGAATTTGAATCATCCTTGCTTCGGAGGCATCAATTGCTGCCAAACTGTCTTGTTGGTTCCTGGCATGATGTACTTGATGTGTTTGTGTTAATACTGGACTCGGAAGATCGTTATGTTCAATCTCTGTATGTAGAAAAAACAAAACACCTAAGTCACATTTAACATTGTTCACATATTTTTATGTAAGCATGTGTGTTGCTCAAATTCCTGAGAAGTAAAATTATAATTATATTCATATAAAATAATTGTTTATAAATTACTTTGATGTGGCATTATTTACCGACATTGTAACATGATCGATTGAGTGAATGATTACATCAGGGTTGATCTAAATGATTATGCAGAGCCCCCTTTTCATCCATGCAAGTTATTGTGACCCCCCCCCCTGCCTGATAAAAATCGTCCTTTTTTTTTTTTTACGGTATACAATGTAAATACAAATGTGTAAATACTTATTTTGACATTTTTCAGTAGCTACATTATGCTGCTGCCACTGAGAGCGGTGACATCACCAACTCTGAAAGCATGAACACAGGGTGTCCAGCATAATTTGGCACACAAGCGGGGTGGCATGGATCGGCCCAATATCTGTGTGTGTTTGTGTGGCTGTGTGTATACATTGAAACACGCTCAGCAACAGTCAAAGTGAAACCATTTTGACTCCACAAGCGCCAAGGTTGGGAGACTGTATGCCCCCCAGTTTGTGCACTGCTGCATGAAATCACACACACACACACATCACAACACCCCCAACCCCAGGTGAAACTACTACTACTACTGTACTGCAAGTTCCAATCACCCATGCTTCTTAACAGTGGAGCGACAAAACAGACAGGAAAAGAAGGAATGCTTGTGTCTGTGTGCAAGAGAAGCCCCGTCCACGGTGCAAGCATAGGGAAGCAGAAAGTAGCTGAAGTTGCTTGGCTGCACCGTACACTACGGTGCCCACTCACGTTTCATGGCAGAGCCAGCGCCACCACCATAAATAATTTTTACATACACAGTTTGCACAACGATGGTTTACATCATGTAATATTCGTAACTAATGAATGCTGGTGATTGTACTACTTTAGATGCACATTTATGATAAACTATGTACAAAATAAAAAATAAAACATATCTGATGACTCACTGGAATGATTTGCAATACTTTATAGTTTGTGAGTATTTAATGTTCAACATCAAGTACGAATATCTGTGGAGGCAAATTATTCATGTAATACGAGATTTTTGAATGTTTTTATTTCTTAAACGTTTACATTCGTAGTGACCTTAGATAGTAGCAACATATATTAATTTGAAATGCTAACTTGTGAGGCATAACTTCACACACCCTCCTATCTCTTGGTGAAATTTATATGAGTGCAACATCATATGTGCCAAGTTTCTATTAATAAGTATGCCGATATCACCAAGATCTGCATGTGATCTGTGTTCATACATCTGTTTGTTGTTCCATATAAATGAACATATTCTATAATAAGAACATTATAGCCTCACCTTCTACTACTGATGATGACACAGAAGATTCAGGTGTGGACACCTCTTCTTGTCTCGTGGGACGCACAGGGGACTATATGAAGAATAAAAAACATTTATTTGACAATCACACATTTGTTCATGAGAGTATCTGAACTGGGAGTACTTAAGATTAATACAATTGTTATCATTGTATTTCTCACATTTCAGTTGTGAGGAGCATCTGTATATGCTACATGTTCCACTTGTCAAACTTATGCACCTACAGTGGCGGCCCGCATTAGTCTAATGCGGCCGCCACCGCAGGTAATTTAAAACCCCGTTCAGACGCAGGCTTTTTTTTTTTTCAGCGCCATTAGGCGCTGATTGGAGAACCGGACACGCGTGGCTGTGAGATGCGGCTGGCGCGCGGCCAAATTTGGCGTGAAAAACAAAAAGGCAAAGAAAATTGCGGTTACGCTTTAGATTAAGCTTAGCCGCAGCTGTAAAGGAAATATACTATGTAAATGTAACTACATAAGATATGTAAATTCATATATTTAAGAAGGCTTCTATAAAAGTAATTGATAAAATACAACATCCAAAAAAGTGTTCATGTACAGTATGTAAATATAATAAACATTGTAATATAATACACAAGATTACAATACAATTTGTGTAGTGTCAAATTATATGCAACATTTGTATACAAAATGTAATCATGTGAAATTAGTGACCTGCTGGAAATGTTTCATCATAGACGCCGATATCCCTATCACCAGGCAAACCAGCAATAACGACTGGCAACAATTTGTCACGCAACTGCTCCTCCAACGTAGTTAAGATTACAGGTGAGGCTGGAGGTCCCCCTCCAGTGCCGGAAGCATGTCTCCGGCCAAATTGAATTTCTTCCTTCAAATGTCTTCTTAAATCGTCAAAACGTTTCCGACAATTTTTATGTGTCCTGACCTGATTGCCACAGGCGGACACTGATAATCGAATATTCTCCCATAATTGACGTCTGGTCGTTGAACTGGTCCTGCCTTTAAATATAATAAAATAATGGTGTACTATTAATTACCTTCTTTCGTAAGGACTCAAAAATGTGTGTTGTATTTCAAACATTTTATAACATGCTCTTTTATCTTAAATGTGGCACACGAACAAAACTACAAATGGGTATACATAGAAAGATATACAGAATTGACAATATGTAGAATGATAGGCAAAAGCTGTAACAATACAGACATATTTGAAAAACATGCTCTATGACAGGCCTGCACAACTCCAGTCCTTGAGGGCCGCAAACAGGCCAGGTTTTCAGGATAACCCTACTTCAGCACAGCTGGCTCAATTAATGGCTCAGTCATACTGAGCCACTAATTAAGCCAGCTGTGCTGATTTAGGGATATGAAAAAATGTTGTATGGTGCTCTAGAAAAAGCCACAATGTGGTAAGCATGATGTTTGGAAAAATTAACCCATTGAGTAAATAACTGTCCAAAAAGATGTAAACTGGTATACTATGATCCCACGTAGCACAGTAGTAAGGATATATTCATAAACACCTGCCGGTGACCAGTATAATTAAAAATCCAATTCCATGGAACAGTAGAGAAATATCAAAGTAATATCCAAATAAAGTAGGTCAACTGGAATAAACTCACATGGGATGAATGTCCACGATATGCAGTAAGTCCAAAGTTTCCAGTGATCCAAGGGTTAAGTGTGCCTCCGTCTGTAGATGAACATGAGGAAGGAGAGAGGAGAAAATACAGAGCACTACATCCAGTTCTGGCAGATCAGCAAATAACAACAAGACTGCGTTCCCATAATAAAAATTGAAGCTAGTTTAATGGATCAAAAATAACAAACAAAAACACCAACGCGTTTCGGACTATGGATAGCCCTTTATCAAGGTGAATACACACTTACCAACTGGAGTACAATTTGTACATGATCACGATGCCATGGGAGCCAATCGCCATCACTTACGGGTACGTCACGTGACACGGAACGCGTAATGTCAACACGTCGGGAGACGCGGCACGAGTGCATTACCAATACAAACACGCGACGTCAGTGCGCAAAAGGACGTGAGGGGTGAGGCATACGTGCCCAGCCACCAGTGCAAAAAGCTCTGGCCAAGGTACACTGAAATGCCAAAACACATCCCTCAAAGAACGTCTGATGGAATGGGCGCATGACGTCAGCACGCCAGTCGACGCGAGACACAGCGCTCCAATGCTCCGCGCCGCTAGGCGACTGACTCCCATGCGTCACAATCAGGATACAAAAAACAATAGCTTTATTCATACTAAACATTGACACTCCAGACAAGTTAAAACTAAGGACATACAAAAATGTTAAAAACAAATATAGAAAAAAGAAAATAAGTTAAAAAACAATTAAACAATAATTAAATAACATCCGTAGATATTAGGTATACATATATCTTAATAACGAATGGTAATGTGCTTGAAAGGGTATTGAACAAAATCAAATATATATTAATAAAATAAAGTCACTTGTAAATATAAACAGGACGTAATTCATCAAGCATAAGTAATCATTCTCAAACCCAATACACAGAAAAAGGATGAATAGAGATTGTAATACTAATAGTAATAGCTTATTAAGCTAATTGAGCATTTTAAACACTTTAAGCTCTCTTAAAAATAAAATTGTTGTTAATGCATGTACAGTATATGTAATAAAATATAACATATTTGGACATTCCGTATCATTGCTATATAGAGTAAACACTGAAACACAATCATGTATCAAAAATAAGGGGCCCTATATCCCAGTCTGAATTTAGACCATATGGGATACGTGTTTGGAGAGTAAAAATCCAATATAATTCTCTTTAATTAAGGACAGACGACAGAGAAGCCCAATGCTACATCCAACATGACAGAAATACACAGTAAAATACTTATATATTCTCTTGAAATAGGGTCATTTAGTTTAACCCTTTGGCCAAAGCGTTGTAAGCTTGCGAGCCACGTCAAGGCAGACACCTGTTCGCAAGTCCTAACACTACCAGATAAAATACTAATATACCACTATTAGGATTCCCTCGTTTGCAAGTTCCTCATTCTGCTGGATATAGACCCACTGTGGTCTTTCTCCTTCCTAATAGAGGTAAATGAGAATTTTAATCCTAATAGAGGTATATTAGCATTTTATCTGGTTGTGAACAGGCATCTGCCTTTACTTGGCTCGCAAGCTTACAACGCTTTGGCCAAAGGGTTAAACTAAATGACCCTATTTCAAGAGAATATATAAGTATTTTACTGTGTATTTCTGTCATGTTGGATGTAGCATTGGGCTTCTCTGTCATCTGTTGTATACATATGCCACGCTCAATAGCACTCCATTTTGACACATATACATATATATATTTTGTGGAGGCTCAGGGGTTTCCAAAAAGAGCTTGCTGGGGTTCTGTGTTTTGTTAACCCATTCTCAGCTGTTCCAGCTGGTGGAGGTTAGTGGCTCCTCCTTCCCAGGTTTTAAGCCCGCCCCTCCCCACTTCCCTAGTTTGCAAGTTCCTCATTCTGCTGGATATAGACCCACTGTGGTCTTTCTCCCTCCTAATAGAGGTAAATGAGAATTTTAATCCTAATAGAGGTATATTAGTATTTTATCTGGTAGTGTTAGGACTTGCGAACAGGTGTCTGCCTTGACGTGGCTCGCAAGCTTACAACGCTTTGGCCAAAGGGTTAAACTAAATGACACTATTTCAAGAGAATATATAAGTATTTTACTGTGTATTTCTGTCATGTTGGATGTAGCATTGGGCTTCTCTGTCGTCTGTTGTATACATATGCCACGCTCAATAGCACTCCATTTTGACACACATACATATATATATATATATATTTTGTGGGGGCTCAGGGGTTTCCAAAAAGAGCTTGCTGTGGTTCTGTGTTTTCTTTTATTAAGGATATTTAATCTGTTGCCTCCCCTAATTGGACACGGTACATGTTCTATGCCTAAAAATGACATGTTGTTCACATTGCCCAAACTACAATTACTGAAATGTTGGGACACAGGGTGGTTAGAATCTTTTTTGATAATCAAACGTAAGTGTTCAAGTATACAAACTTTTAAACATCTAATAGTTCTTCCTATGTATTGTTTACCACAACCACATTTTAACAAATACACCACATAAGTGGTATCACAATTGATGAAAGAGTTTATATGATATTTTTTACCCGTCTTAGGGCCTCATGCAGAGAGCAGCGCAAAAAGGAATCTCGCCATTTGCCGGCGAAAATGGAGCTTTAAACCGCCGGAAAAGGCAAGTTTAAAAAAAAGCGCCTTTTTTTTTTTTTGCTTGAAATTCGCCGCGCGGCTGGAGAGTTTCTAATCTCTCCAGTTTTTTTTCCTGCCGTATGCAGAGAGCCGCGATCGCCATCTAGTGGCTGTTCGCGCCAAAAAAATGGCGCGATTTTCAACATTTTTCCTCTCCACCAAGCAGCTGGCGCTCCGCGGCCGGTGGAGGGAAAAAAAAAAAAACGCGATTTTTTCCCCACTAGTTTCAACAGCGCTTATAGCGCTGGTTGAAACTCTCCATATGCAGAAAGGCTTGTAAATGCAGTTTTCTGCCCTTTCTGCATATGGAGAAAAAAACTCTCCAAAAAAGCTAACATTTTTCCCCCTCTCCAATTCTAAATAGCGCTGCTCTCTGCATGAGGCCCTTATTTGAAGAAAATTCAGATGTGTTCTCCATATACAGTATTTGCATACTTTACATTTTCAGCAAATATAGCTACCTTTTGGTAGATTCTTTAGAGGAGTTTTTGTTGTGGAGAACAAACTGGTGGAAACATGATTAGCAATAGACTTAGCCTTTCTAAAGACCAATTTAGGCCCTTCTTCATATATAGAATGTAAAACTGGATCCGCTGCTAACACTCCCCAGTGTTTCTTAACTATATTCCTTATTTGGTTGGCTTGATTATTATGTTGAATAGCAAAGAATGGGGACTGAAAGTGCGTATCTGGTTTTCTTTGAGCTCTACCCAAAAGAACAGTTCTGTCCATCTCATGAACTTATATGAAAGCTTTATTTAGATCCTTTCTTGAGTACCCCCTGGCCTCAAAACGTTCCATCAGATCCTTGGATTGTATGATGAAATCATCATCGTTTGTATAAATTCTTTTCAATCTAATGAGTTGACCTTTTGGTATTCCTCTGATGAGAGATCTAGGGTGGCAGCTGTCAGCACGCAAAAATGTGTTACGTGAAATGTTTTGCGATATACCGTGGTAATAATATTCTTGTGCATATCAATAGATATTAATAAATATAAAAAGTGAATGTGATGAAAATCATAATTAGTGGTAAATTGTAAATTGAAATCATTATTATTAAGATATTCAGTGAATAAAAAAAGTGAGTGCTCATCCCCATTCCCAATAAAAATAAGGTCATCAATGTAACTCCTATAAAAAGTGATAAAGTGTCTATAGGGGTACAAATTGCACTCCAGTTGGTAAGTGTGTATTCATCTTGATAAAGGGCTATCCATAGTCCGAAACGCGTTGGTGTTTTTGTTTGTTATTTTTGATCCATTAAACTAGCTTCAATTTTTATTATTGGAACGCATTCTTGTTGTTATTTGCTGATCTGCCAGCACTGGATGTAGTGCTCCGTTTTTTCTCCTCTCACCTTCCTGAATTAGGGATATCCTGAAAACCTGGCCTGTTTGCGGCCCTCGAGGACTGGAGTTGTGCAGGCCTGCTCTATGATTACATAATGGTCATTGTTGTAATCAAGCATTAATGTGCGGAATTGGAGCAGCTTACAATGTGTAATTTTGACTGTCTTTGTTTTCAGACAATCAGTTTTTGGAACAACAGAGACAGGACAGGGGATTGGTCAAGATCTAGCAAGCGCACGAGTTGACACCTCCCCTCCATAGATGACAGATTTTCAGTGCACATTCTGTTGAATTGTGGGTGGGGGGGGAGGAGTATGATAAGTGTTAAAAGTCCATTTTTTTTAGTGGCTGTGTGTGTCTCGTATTGTTGTATGTATGTGTAGAGCGGCTGTGTTGTGTACATAGAGGGAGCAGAACTGTATGGATATAGATATTTGCAGTGTAAGCGTCAATTGAGGTGGTTTCATGTATGTACCATTTGTTGTTCATAAAATACATATACCTAACTATACAAAAGTGTCTATTATTTATGTACATTTCATACAGTTAGCCTATAATAGTAATAATCACTGAAGAAGAAGCCATTACTGCTCAATAATGTTGTGAATGTGTTAAAGTCCGTCTACGTCGCATCCGGCGTTCAACTCTTCCAGCAAGGACATTATTAATTCATTAACATATCATAGAATATTTCCTCAAATCACATACTCCTTGTTTACACACATTGATCATGTGTTTAGATAGATAATATACTTACATATATTACAAGCATTCTATATTTAAATACATAAGGCACATTAGTTAAATACATAACATTAATTAGATACTTACATAGATGGTATTTCTTCCATTGTGACATCGATTAGATTTCGTACTGCACCGACACACATTATTCGAGCAAATACCCAGTATGTACCTGGCAGATACCTGGAATGCGCCGCTCCTCACCTCTGACAAGCCCCATTGCGTTTGCCTTCCCAGCCTGGGTTCATGCCTGGCTGACGGGCGGCTGATCTGTTAAATGATAATGATTAGGATTTAATAGGCTGCAATGCTTCGCGTGTCTACCAGATGGCATAAATTCATGAATTGTAATGCAGTATATATATATATATATATACTGTGCAGTATTGCAGCCAGCGGGAATAAAATGCTTCAATCCCTGCCTGGAAAATACCTCAATGCACTCGGGCAGAAAACAGTCACAAACCTCAATACACCCGAGTATACCCGAATTCGTGGGACTAGCCGAGCTCGAATAAAGTGTGTCGCCAGTGTATATCAGCTACATGCAAATTAATTTAGGATCAATCATAGGAGTACAATTTGGGATATACTCAATGAAAAGATGTTCTTACCTAATAAATGACCATACAGCTGATCATAGTTGGCCACAATTCCCGTCACAAGGGCTCTATTTTTATCTGCATTGAAACGTCGATTTCGGGAACTTTTTTTTTTTTCCTCTGAGCACGTGCAACCTGTGAACGTGGCTGCTGCTGACTGGACTCCCCTTCTTCCAATGGAAGAGACTGCAGGAGCACAGCACCATCAGACCTACCACCACCAGACACCCCACCACCACCAGACACCCCACCAGCATCACACCCCTGACTCACACGTTTACTCACACGACCACCACTCACCCCATCATCACTCCCCTGTCTCCCACGTTTACTTACACGAGCAAAGACTCACTCCAGCATCACTCTTCTGACTCCCACCACTCACCTCAGCATCACCACTCACCCCAGCATCACTCCTCTGACTCCCACGCCTCCCGTCCATACCTCTAGCAGTCACAAGCAACACAAAAATAAATTAAACCTCAAGCTCACTAAACACTTTCAAACAGACAATAACAAAAATATGTAAAGAAAATTGAACAGCACAAAACAAATCAATCACCAAACAAAAAGTATATCAATCTCGCAAAATGCAAAGCTCTGTCCGTCACTCTCTCTCTCCCAACCACACAGAGAAAGAATATAAACAAATGGAACCTTTAAATAGGCCGCTCAATCACGCCATTGGTTGTCTCCTCGCGCGATTAAAAAAGAACGCGTTGCGTGCATGCCATTTCAACATTCACGCCAAGCTATTCGCCATCTTGTCAAATGGTGGTAGCGCATTGATTCGCCAGTGATTCGTCATGGATTCAGCCCTTCCTGCATACAGCGAGGGCAACAAGCCAAAAACATGGCAAATTCAAACCCCTGGCGAATGCAATTTTCTGCTGCTTAGTGCATGACTCCCCTAGGTATCACACAAGAACAATCAAATAGTCATTCAAAAGCGTTATTAGTATAATAGGCACAGTATATTTTAATGTCCTAATGTATGATGCTAGAACTGAAAATATCTGTAGGTAAAGGTTTGGGGTACTATACAGTGCTTACTTTAGTTTTGGAGATAAATAACACTGAAGTATATTTTGTATAAAAAATATACATATTTGCAGTGCGATGGGGACATCCAGTGGAGGATATGTTCAATACTAGCAGCATATCCTATGTCAAGAGTTGAGAGATGTCCCTATTATTCATGCCATCAACACAAAATATTGCTAAGCAGCATAGAGTGGTGGACAGACTCTGAATTTTAGCATAGATTTATCCCCATGCATCATAGGTATGCACGTTTTCTAGTATATTAAATGTGTTCCATTTAAAAATGTTAGAAACAGAAGAGCACTTTAAACATGTATTTGCTTTGAAAATATCCACAGTATAATTAATTTATTTGCCCTATATTTCAATCATTGTTTCCATGAGCCTACGCTAAACATACATTCATGAAATGGATATCCATACCGTATTTAATTCTTCAGCAATGTTTAAAATGTATAATTGTATATTGTAGAAAATATAGTTGACTTGAGAGCATCTCATCCCTGGCAGCATGATACAGAATGTAAATGCCTCTCAATGGATGCAATAAAAGTAATATATGTACTGTACTAACATGATAAGTCTAAATACAGTCTACTGCTTGATTTGTGTTAGGCATAAATCAAGCACTCTGCAATTAACTTGATGTTACTTGTTGCCTTTACTTTTTTAATAAAATCAAACAGTAAAAATATTTTGGCTCAACCTCCTGAAACTGCAACCATTAAGGCCAACATTGTTTTCAGCATGTTCTTTTCTTCCGAGGAGAGAAAACTCAAGTTATTTCAAGTATTTTTTTGTATATTCAGCTTTGTTTTATTTAGTTGAAATGGATACCATTTCATTTGACGTCCAAGTCAAACATGTTTTACTAATTGTGCACAGATACCTTGCCCAAACAAGCAAGGATGTCATTATTTAATATTTATATATTCTTATATATTTATATTTGTACATACTATAACATCAGCAAAAACCATGGAAAAGAAAAGGTCAATGTTAGAAATACTAGTAAATGATTTTGAAGTTTAGACGTGTATAATCTCCACTGTGTAAATAAGAATCAATTAGAATTACACAGTATATATCATGCCTGTGTAGAGTTGATAGATGATACACATTGGAGAAGTGCAGTAAATGCAGAAAAGGGAGAAGAAGAGAGAAACATCTATCCAGTGACAACAAAAGTTCTGCTCATGTTTAATCCAGTGGAAAGTAAAGTCAATTATGTCAATGAGCATATAAGGAAAATAGCTCAACCATGAAAGTTGATGATATACGGTAATAATGCAGAAGCAAACAAAACAGCAAAAATTCCAATTACGTGTTTATGATGCAGTAGGATATTATTGTTTTTTTTACATGGAGTAGTGATCTAAGTACATTGTTTAATGTTATTTGTAATATGTAGTTAACATTTTAGGAGTATAATGTATCTATTTTTTATTGTGTGTTTATATATATTTGTTCTTCATTTCTTTACAACCTTACAATTCTTGGAGGTCCACCCACTGGATAGAGCAGGATGAATACCAAATGGAAATGTGGTTTAAAAAGGAAATTGATAAAAAGAGAGATAATATCAGAATGACAATGCCAGTTTCTGGGGGGGGGGGAAGTTTCACTTGTATATTTTTCGTACTCGGTCATCTTGCGGCTCTGTAACCAATAATCATAACGTAATGTCTACCAAATTAATATAATCTGAAGCAATTGTGAATGTATAAAATTGTAAACCTAATGGAGATATTTGCAACCGGTGCAAATATTTAAGTGTAAATGTTTAAGGGCTTTGTCACATTTGCTTTGTTGAATTCTATCTGATATTTTTCTTCTTGTACGTCATATATTTTCCTTATCTAAAGGGCTGAGACAACCGACTGGTCAGGCCTTTGAATTATCATACAATATATGGATCACTCATGCTTTTATTAGTGAAATTGTATATATTCCATTGTAATTGTGCCATAACTTTGTAACAAACTTTGTTACTTTCCTATATGATGCTTATTTTCTGCACAATTGCATAAAATCTTAAATAAAAAGTGATATTAAAAAAAAACTTAGAATTCTTAACAAATAGTTTGGACTAAAAATGTTTTCTTAATTGGTGACAAATGTAATACTGGACCATCATGGTTTAACACTGAATATAATTATTTTGTTTATTTTTTAAATCAATTACCCTTTTTGCAAAAGGATATACTGTAGGTGTTAACACATAGCAACAAAAAATATGACTGTGTCATGATAATATTGTGAGATATTAAATATTTTAATCAATCTGGTGCTTCAGGGGTTAACATTGGTTATAAATGATGTTAAAAATATAAAGAATAGTTTTATGACAGGTCAAGACCCTTTCTATGTCTGTGCTGATCTACAAACAAGGCTTAATTGGGGGACTATCACTAAAAGTGAAATGTGTATCCAGTAGGTTAGAAGGCTATGGGTGATCATCAGGTCATGTGTAAGAATTTAAGTTTGTAACTTCAGCATAAACTGTGATTTGATATTGCAAACTGTCTGACCTAGAAAAAATATATATACATGTACAGTACATTATATGATTGAATATATATATTTACTAGCTGAGAGACCCGGCGTTGCCCGGGATGTAATTTGGGGGGGGGGCGGACGACAGGGTTGGGCTTCCCCCAGGTGACTGGGTGACTGACTGAATGGGTGGGTGACTGGGTGACTGACTGAATGGGTGGGTGACTGAATGGGTGGGTGACTGGGTGACTGACTGAATGGGTGGGTGACTGGGTGACTGACTGAATGGGTGGGTGACTAGGTGGGTGACTGAGTGGGTGGGTGACTGAGTGGGTGGGTGAGTGAGTGGGTGGGTGACTGAGTGAGTGGGTGACTGGGTGAAAGTGGGTGACTGAGTGAAAGTGACTGGGTGACTGGGTGGGTGTGTGGGTGGGTGTGTGGGTGACTGGGTGGGTGGGTGTGTGGGTGACTGGGTGGGTGGGTATGTGGGTGACTGAGTGAGTGGGTGGGTGACTGACTGAGTGGGTGGGTGACTGAGTGAGTGGGTGGGTGACTGAGTGAGTGGGTGGGTGACTAAGTGAGTGGGTGGGTGACTAAGTGAGTGGGTGGGTGGGTGGGTGACTGAGTGAGTGGGTGGGTGACTGGGTGGGTGACTGAGTTGACTGAGTGGGTGGGTGAGTGAGTGGGTCACTGGGTGAAAGTGGGTGACTGGGTGAAAGTGACTGGGTGACTGGGTGGGTGTGTGGGTGACTGGGTGGGTGTGTGGGTGACTGGGTGACAGTGCGTGGGTGGGAGACGGTGGGTGACTTACCTTGACCCCGTGGCATCTGGCTGGGGCAGGAGGTGAGTTCGGGAAGCTGGCGGGGAGGGGGGCAAGTGGCAGGAGGCCCGCGCCGTGCTTACCCTCCGTCTGGGAGCCGGTGCACGTGAGGAGGAGGCCCACGGCGCGCTTCCCCTCCGTCCGGGAGCCGGCACACGTGAGGGGGAGTGCAGGAGGCCCGGGCCGCACCGCGCTTCCCCTCCGTTCCTCGTTGTGAGTGAGGGGGGAGGAGCCTGGAGTTTGCTGCTGAGCAGGAGGGCCGCGCTTTCCCTCTCCGGGAGCCGGCGCACATGAGGGGGAGTGCAGGAGGCCCGGGCCGCGCACTTCTTCAAGGGGTGTTTCGTTCTACTCACCATCCACCCCTACCAAGAGGGAACTCTTGAAAGGAGCCACGGTCATCAGCTTTTGGGACTTTTCAAAAGACGGTTTGGTTTCTATTGCAATCACTTAATGGACTGTTTTGGCGCCGGCATTTCTTTCTTTTTTATATTGTTTAAAATAAATTTTTAATAAGTAATGTTTTGGGCTCTGAATGAACTGCTGCATGCATTATAGAGAGTAACTTACATTTTCAGATTGTTGTATGCTACTGTAAGTGCATATATTTTTTTCCTTGATAAACAGAAACCTGTGACATATATATATATATATATATATATATATATATATATATATATATATATGTATGTATTGTATTGTATGTCTTTATTTATATAGCGCCATTAATGTACATAGCGCTTCACAGTAGTAATACATGTGGTAATCGAATAAATATAAATATATATATATAAAACATATTTTTGCATACTTCTTGGGTGTTGGAAGCGGATATATATGATTACAATCGAATAAGGAGTAAATATTAACTAATTTTAAGTACCTTGCACAGGACAAAGGTGAGTTGGCTAGAGTAGCTGTGTGTATTAGCCCTGGTTACATATATAAGTCATGTACTCACAAGTGGGCTGTTCATGACAGATGGTATATTGGGACGGATTGAGGGGAGTTATTACTCATTTAAGGGACCTTTAAGGAAGGTGTAAATGGGTCAGCTAGGTAGCTATGTATTAACCCTTGTTCCATATGCAGGTCACGTGCTCACAGCTGTGTCGTGTCAGGATTCCACTCCTGGCTTTTCTCCTAGCCTTGCAGTCTGCTGTTGTTCTTACTAAATCCCTCTTTGCAATCAACAGCAGCTGTGTGGGCTATCACTGCAACCTAGCCTTATACTCAGTCATTGGAGCAGTGCCCTCACACCCTCCTCCGGGGATTGGCCCACTGGCCTTTAAATACTGCATTCCCCACAATCCCCCTCTGCCGAGCATAATCTTTCTTGGATGTTACCTGTGTTCTGCAACAAGCCCTGGCTTGTTATCTCTCGTTACTTCCTTGTTTCTGTTCTACTTCGTTGTATTAGTTCCATTTTCCTCCCGGCCTGCTGCTAAAGTTTCATTTAGTTGCCATACGTGTAGCATTATATTCACAGCCTTGCCACGTCAGTGTTTTGGAACTGTTTTTGGCTAGTCATTTTATCTGCATAGGGCTGCCAATATTTATCCTTGTTCTCTAAATTGTAATAATTATTTCTGGCAATAAAAAAAGGTTGCTTAAGTAGCAGACATGAAATTTAGGCTACATTATAGATGATACTCTAATACTTGCAATGTGAGTGTAGAAAAATAAGACAGTAGCTGAATTAGTAATATCCTACATTGCATTTTTATTGCTTTTACCACAAAATAGTTCCTATTTAATACTAAAATGTGGATATTATTATCTTTATTATCGTTGACAAATACATTTTTGTAGCTGAAGGTTGATTAATGAAAATGGAAAATCCACTAACTCAAGTATCGCTACCGAGGATCCAATGAGATAGAAAAAGTGGAGCACAGCAGCAAAAAATGTAGGGCTACAATACAAGGACTAAATATATAAACAGCTTTAATCAATCAGTTGACAACATGGCAAGGGCAAGGTAAGTAACTCTTAACGCGTTACAGTTAGAGTTACTTACCTTGCCCATGCCATGTTGTCACCTGATTGATTAAAGCCGTTTTTATATTTAGTCCTTGTATTGTAGCCCTACAGTTTTTTCTGCTGTGCTTCGCTTTTTCTATCTCATTGGATCATCTGCACTACGTTGTCAGCGTGAGGCATGCACGGGAAATGGACGGCATCTTACTGTGAGGAATTTCATTCTTTTCCCACACTATGGTCAACAGACCATGGGAGGAATATTGCTCATTGCATATTTAGCTCTAGGGTTGGTTGTCCAGTCAGTAAGAGAACTAGCTAAGACTGCTCATCTACAGTTTTTTACTCCATTACCTACAGCAGGACTTGATGTATATATACCCCCTCAATCTGAGCTAATACTCTTCCATTATATACAGTATAAATACTCTATGATGCATCAATAGTCCATCTTCACGCAAGTTTATCTACATCAATCTGTTAATACACTGCTAAAACTGTATTCATGATCCGGAAGCACTGAAACAGAACATTGGTTCTTTTTCTACTTAAAATATCACTACTGTGTGTCTTAGAAATATTAAAAGGGTATCAATTGGCATTTTGGATCATGCAGTAATATTAGGTGCAATAACCATAAAAAAACAATAGGCATCCAGGTTATGTGGCTATAGAAAAGCAGAAACTAGTTCAAGGTGTCTAGTTGTGAGTTATAGCAGCCACATACTCAGTGGCGGATTGGCCCATCGTGATACTAGGTAAATGCCTGGTGGGCCGCTGGGTCCATGAGCCGGTGCCAAAGCATGCCTGCAGCACTGGCCCACAGCACATCTGCGGGATTGCTGTGGGCCGGTGTTGCGCTATGCATCGCGGTTAAAAAAGCCCTGCGCTCTTCACCAGAGCAATGAAACTGATTGCCAGGGGAAAGAGCGGGGCCTTTGTAACAGACCATCCCTCCATCGACATTGTGGCTGCAACGTCACATCGTGATGTGTTGCCATAACAACGCGCCTGCATGTGACTTGGTGACATCATGACACCACAAAAGGAGGACCAACAGGTAAGTGAAATGCCCGGGCCACATTTCACCTCCAACCCGCTCCTACATATATTGTAAGGAAAAAAGAAGAGATGTACAAAACTGCGTAAGGTACTCAAAACCTACCAAAATCTTACATACCAAAAGCATTAAAAATATTTAGAAACAAAACTAAAACCAGAACACCAAGCCAATTGCCCATCTCTAGAGAAAAGGTTTCTTGTGTACCCCCTTTTAGATTTACCATGGCCTTAAGGGGTTAACTGTATGGGCCCTCACAGAAGTAACGCCCCTTTCCCATCACATGGTGCTGGGGTGACTCAGCAGAAGTAACACCCACTTCTGCCTGGAGATAGTGACATCATGAGGTATAGGTAGGGACAGGGGGAAGGTTCTTGAAGGCATATCCAAGAAGGAGCTGAAGTAGTGCAGTCTCACTGTTAATAGTGTATGATAGTATAGGGTAAAAATCCCCTTTTATTGCTTTATACAGACAGACCGTACACTGGTAAGGTAGCGTCCCACAAAGATGGCTCCCTTCACCCTTGAGGGTTCATGAAGAGGCAACCTATGCCCAGAAGGGACTCAACAGGCCATAGTCCTGCAGCATAGTTGGACCAGCCCCATTGGAGTGTGCATAGTTGGCCTCGCTCCAGACTACCACAAGGTGGTATGCAGTGCCAAGGGACAGTTAATCACTGGCAAGGGGTGATTAGCCCCGGACCCTACAGGGGCCTACTGTATATGATATGGAGTACCACCAAAGCCACCTGCCAAAGGGTCTCCATAGGTAATAATAAAGGCATAAATCTTCCCTAGCGGGTTGAGATAGAGCAGCTGATGAAGAAGGTCCAGACAACATCAGGATGCATGTTGTAATGCTTATATCAAGTCATTGTGTATGAGGATGTATTAATAAACTGCTGTTGAAAGAATACATTTTCTGGCGATCATCATTGTTATGTCATTGCTCAGCCGCACTAATCCAGCATCCTGAAAAAGGTAGCCACATTATAGAAAGACAAGGTAAGAGACATTGATGTAAACACAATAGGAGCTGGATGGGGAGGGTTACACTTACTAAATCTTTTTAAATTATGTTAAATTGTCCTGCTATTATTTTAATTTCCTTTTATGATTGTTTTGTTGTTTTAAGCATTTGTGTAATGCTTCATTATTCTTTTTTTAGCATTTTTCTGCTCATTTTTATTTTTTTCAATATTTTAGTAAAAACCTAAAACCTAAAAACCTAAAACCAGAACCAAAAACATGTCCAAAACGTAAACCCAAAAATATTTTTTAGAACCAAAACGCGTGCTAAAGAGCCCATCCATAAAAACAAAAATATTTGCCGTTTCAGCAGTATACATATAACATTATGTAAACCTGTGTTCATCTGTGTTTATCTGTGTACATGTGAGTGCCCGTGTATAAAAAATTATATTGTATTTGTGTCTGTGTTTAGACAATGCGTGTCAGTGTCTTTGTGTTTGTTAATGCGTGTTTCAGTGTATTTTTATCAGTGTACTGTATGTTAGTGGCCAGCAACACATTAAAGCAGCAAAACACCTTACACTACATATTTTCCTGCTTCCAGAGATCCTTAACTCCATAGTGGGTGCAAGTATCTCTGGGAAGTTTAAATATCCAGGTCCTGCTGACTAATAGGAAGCTGCAAGGGATGGCGTCCCGGCTTCCAATTTGCTTGCATGACGCGGGACATATAAGCCGCCAATTTGTTACGCACATAAGTTTCCTGGCTACAGAGATACCAGCACCCTCTACGGAGGTAAGTATCTCTGGAAGCAGGGGGTCTCTGGAGCTGAAAAGTACACAGTTCAGATCCGGAGACCCTCGCTTCAATCCGAGAATGAAAAAAAATGTAGTGCAGGGTGTTTAGCTTGCTGCTAAATGGAGCAATACATGTGTTAACGTGTGTATACAAAATATTTGCCCTGTCTGCCTCCTCTGCTTGAATTCTTGTTATGTCCTGTCACACTAAACATTGTATGGCTCGATAAAATGTAGTTGTTAATTATGCCAGAAATATAAAACTTTCTCCTGGAGAGTCTAATGTGGTTTCTGTTACACTTACAAGAACAATTTGGCACTGTTACATCCAGAGCTGCAAGAAAAAACAGCTTTTGTGTTAAAGTGATGTTTATTTAATTATTGATGGAATTCTTGTTCCTTCATGTAAGCTAAGAAAAAACACATACAGTATATAAGGGTGGACATTTTACTGGTATTTTGTTATCTAAAAAACTTCCGTGTTTTGGTTTTGATGGAACTTTGCTTTGGATTTGTAAAATGTTATGGCAAAAAAGTCAAGCTCAAAAAGAGGGAATAAGGACCAATTGTTGATCTGTGCTCACCACAAACTAGACGAGACGCCTGTGCTGAGATAGGAATAGGTAGACAGCCACAGACACAGGGACCCCATCCGGAATGAAGGATGGTCTTGCTGGCATAGTCTGGAGTAGTAGAGATCAGAGTAAACATTATACTTGCTGGGTCCCATGCAGGAGAGGTCCGGAACGTGGAAGGTACTATTGCCAAGGTCAGGGTCGGAGAGAGGAGGATCGTCAAAGTTCAAAGCCAGGGTCAGGGTTGGAGAGGAGCGGAGAGCCAGGTAGAGCCGAGATCAGTATTCCAGATAGCGAGGGGTCCAAGGACAAGCCGGGTCGGTACACAGGAGATCAGAACAAGGAACAAGGCACCGGACAGGAACAAAGCAGGATAAGCAGAAGCAAACACAGGGTAATGTGAGTCTATGCTCAGCCAATGTGCCAGTGGCACAGCTGAGCATAAATAGCAGGCACCGGCCAATCCCCCAGGGGGGGCAGAGTGGAGGTGCGGTCTCCACAGGGTCCGGTGATAGGCTGTATGGAGAGGAACAGCTGAAAGGGATGGAGTTAATGAGCGCTTCTTGACACTTTGCTTGGGTGCGTCGCGCGCTGATGACGCGCAACCAGTCTCCAATCCCGCGGTGCGGGGTTTGCGCATGCGCACCGTGCTAGTGGAGGGCGCCGCTCTTGCGGGGAAAGCCTTGTGCGTGCGGGAGGAGGTGCATGTGGGAGCCTGACATGCGGGGGCCGACAGCGGGTGTTAGAACGGGCCGCGGGTAAGTGCAGGTGCACGGGGACGCGCGTGGGTCTGTGCGGTCCGTGATTCCATACACCAATGCAACTTGGGATACCCCTAGTAGATGGGGACAAAAAACAAGAGACAAAAGCATGGGTGCTACAGACAGGAAACCTAGTCAGGGCAACAGCGTAATAAGCAAGGAGAGTGGGAGGGGTTGTCATGCACACCAAAAAGCGATGCAAAAAATTCATGTAAAAAATTTTCCCTGATGAAGGTGCTTGCAGCGAAACGCTGGATCTTTTTAACTGTTACAGTCATTAAATTACTATTTTGCAGGAATCTTTTTGCATCGCTTTTTGGTGTGCACGCACCCCCCCCCCCCCTCCCCTCCCTCTTGCTTAAAAAAATAAAAATAAGCAGAATAAAAAAAATTCAATGTGGGCAATCTTAATTTTTCACAAAAGTTTGCAAGCTCTTTTGTTTGGGAACTCAAAGTCTCACCCAGTTTATTAAAAACTGAGGAAAAACGAATCCAAGGATGAGCAGTTCTCAGGGTTTGGCTCAAACTTTGCTTACATTCACAAGTTGGCTCCGAAGTTTGACTCGAACAACCGAATGAACGTCAACATTTATAAAGTATGAATTTCAAACTCATAAACTTGCCCATCCTTACTACTTTACTGTATTTGGTAAACTATATTTTACCCTCAATTCTAAAATTTCACTTATAAGTTCCTCCTGCCTTTTTATCACCTAGTCTTTAATGTTTTCATAATAATTAATATTTTATTTTATAGCTGTGCTGTGTATGAAGCACAGTATGTATAATTTTTTGGGCACAAGTCTTTATAATGTAGAGCAGGGGGCGCAAACTTTTTTCCCTGTGCCCCTCTGCCGGCGGTCCCCTCACCTCCGCGTCCCGCTCACCCCCGCTCCGGCGTCATGACGTCACGTTGCCATAGCAACATGACGTCACATGACCTTGCGGCGTCATTTGACGCCGTGTTGCCATGGTGACGCGTGTGAGAAACTGCCGGAGCCAAGGTAAGTTAGGTGTACAGATGCCCTGCAGCGCCCCCAGCACTTAATTTAAGTGCCTTCGGGAAGCGCTCTGGGCCTCTGTAAACCCCGCTCCCTCTGCAGGCAGTCTCGCGCCCCCCTAGGGGGTCGCACACCCGAGTTTGCGCGCCACTGATGTAGAGCATAAACATCCACATTTACTAAGCTGTTCTAGTGTGAGTCATAAGACACTTTCCAGTGGCAGAAGACACTTTACAATACATTCACCTTAATAGACGAAAAGTAAATATGCACCAAAATTGTTTTTGTATTGTATGAGTTACAGTATATGAAAATACTTACAAGGAACGGACACTGACATTGTATTTACCTGCTTGATTCAGTGATATCCACTAGAACAATCTTTCTTCAGGGTAAGTTTCCCCACCGGGAAAATTACCTTGCTGTTCAAAAGAATTATACAAACCTTATCTATACTGTACAGAACATTTCAAGCTTTCCATAGTTATTACAAAATATATAATCGAATAGCATCAGCACATTACATCTATTTTACTGTTTAGATTTATGTCTTGTTATCATTGAACTGTCCTGTTTAATTTTCACCCCCATCTGATAACATTTTAGTTACGGAAATACATTTAAAAAGATCTCCATCTCTAGTCTGCTTTTAAAGTCTGGATGCAAAGTTGAAAATGTGTTCACAGTTCTGGCTTGTTCACCTCCATCCATTACATACAGTGCACTGTGGAATGCTGAAAGTCAATTTACAGAACAAACATATCGAATGAACCAAGGATTCTTGCGAGCCTAAGGCAAGTTTGTACAGAACAAATGTCCTAAATGCTTTGTATGTAAAATATCAGTTAGCAAATATAAGTGTAGTCCCCTTTCACCTCTGTCTAAGGGAACTACGCGTGCTGAGTATCTGGCGTACAGGAGGCCTGATCCTCCGCCACTGGGAGTCTGGGGTGATCATGTTTACTCTGGTTACAGAGCCTCCACCTGAGAGGGATCCTAGTGCAGCTGGATAACCCCTCCAGACCCAATACAGTCAGAAAAGAAATATACACACACTGGTATAACGAAATTATCTTTACTGACACACATATAAAGAATCATATAACAACAACAATAATACAAGGCCCCACAATGCAATACCCACAACACAGTAACACCACCCTGGTGGAACCCCCCAAAGTACTGAGGGTGCCTTGGGCACCTAACCACACAGTGTCCACAGAACCAAGCCCACCCAAAGTGTGTGGAATAGCGCTACCCACTGTGTATGTGTCCGGTGGTGCACGTTGGTACCTTCTTGGTCTCTATCCAGACCAGGGTATATGGAAGATGATGGGTCTGCAGGCCGCAACATGATTACATGACGTGGTCTACCGGATCCTCACTCTCCGCCGGATGCATTCGCCTCTTGAGGGAGCTCCAATCCGATGGTGTCCCTTAAAGTCTATGATAATGTGCCTACGGTCGTGTACCAGACCGCAGGCCGCGTGCACCACGTGGTGTTCAGCACTGGTGCACTAACACTAGGTAGCTACTGGGGAAGCGTCCCTATCTATGGGCCTTCCCTGCAGCAACCACAAGCTATGGTGGTCAGGGCCTAGCTGGGACCTATGGGGCAATCTGGCCTTGTCCAGGGGAGCACTGCTCCCCGGACCCTACCTGCTCCGTTGGGATCCCTCCTTTGACTGACGCACGGTGTCACGGTAGACCAAGCTTATTAACACTTTAATTACCGGGATCATTGATTGAGAAAGCAGCTAGATAAAATAAATTGTATTTATTCACCTAAAGAACGTACACAGCTATGTTACACAAATTACAGGAAAAAGACACACTTACTTTAGAAACTGGGATAACAAAACTAATCTTTCTTAGTTGCAAACACACAGCAAAATAATCCAGGCCACTTTTCATTCCTGTTGGCCTCTGTTGGATTCTGGTCACTTATCCTCTGAGAAATTTAGACGATTTACTCAGAGCTGGAATTTCTCAAATGGGACTGTATCTCAGGTGAATCACACAAGATGGAACTGATGAATCTCTTTACATGATAGAACTGATGGAACTCTTAGATGGAAATAACTTTCTGATGGACTGCACGAACTTTTAAAAACTTCACATGTCCTATTTTCATAATGTACAGCCAATTTCTGGCATGGGAACCAATTTCTCCACCTATAGCCAGGTTCTTCCAGTCCTGCAACAACTGGCACAAAGCCTCAGTATCGCATCTGAGCATGTGTAACAAAATGTCATTTTTCCGCACCTGTCTTCAGAGTAGTGAGAGAACATGTTTGTTCGTGATCGCTCTCTCTCTCTCTCTGTGTGTGTTTTTATACTTTTCTTTATTTTGATTTATTTATTAGACATGAGTTGTTATATATATTTTTATCAATTATTTGTTTATTTTTTAATAAATGTTTTACTTTTTAGTCACATCACACTGTGTCATGGCACTGGATTTCTTCCAACCGTACCACCTTAAGACGCGAGTGCAGGCAAGTGCAGAAAATGGCATTTTAGTGTTCTAGCTTTTAAACACCTGAAATTGAACAGTAGCACAGTAGCACAGTAGCACAGTACTGTACACATTACAATTCATACGTTTCATGGCATTTAATTGCACACAATCCATGAAATTCAAACAAAGCAACCGAGATAAACACGGCGATTGGCGGCGTTAAAGCCGCGTGAAGTACAGCAGTGCACACGAAAACTGCACTGTGATTTGTTCGAATAACGGCCGCTAAATTTGTAGAATGTAGAAGGACTATGTCATTAGAATCAGCAAGACTCCTGCACTAAAAAGAAACTTAAAGCTGGAGAAATAGAGAAGTAGTTCGGAGAAAAATATCAGATGCTGGTGTTTGACAGATACAGATAAGTTCAAAGTGATTGTGTTTTAATACTCAGCATTAAGCCAAAGGTAATTATCCTTGAAAGGATTACCGGTCAGGAAGGCAAATGATTTTTAACAGACTTTGGATAAACAGATAAACTTTTAGGAATTAGCAGAGCAGACCAGGATGGGAGAGCAGGTTAAAGGTGTAGTTTGAATGAGCAACATGGAGCTCATCTGCATTAGACCTTCTTTACAACTTTTAACAGCTGTTTCATGATTAAACATTTGTCTAATATGTTTGAAATGTAGACCTGGAAGCCGGTTAGCACAGTAGCACAGTAATAGAAATCATGTATTACACAATACATATTCAATCAGCAAACGAAGGAGAAACAGGTGCGCAAATCACATCAGGACATGTAAGAGAGAGTAAAAACACCAAATAGTGCAATATTGTCTACTTCAGCAAATTAGCTTCAATGCTGGAAGTTCTATAAAATTTGCACTCACGTGTTTAACGTGAAATCAGAGTGTTGTGGTTATTCAAAGTTACCAACTTATGTCTCCAGACAGGTACTCCAGATCCACATAGAGAGGGGGAAATTCCATATACAAAAAGAGGGGGAAAGCAAAATAGTATAGTACTGTTTTTAATGTTAAAAACACAAAGTATTTCACTTACATAAGTGACTTTGTTTGAGAGCATTCAGACCACCCTGGGTCACAGGGTCAGACAAAGTATTCACAGCAAACAGCATCCGCTCCACGGCCGTCACAGCAGGTACTGGGCTGATTAAAGTTGTCTTCCACTCCAGATGTCATCAACAAACGCCGAGCACTAGCATTGTGATGCCCCCCCCAAACCCCCTCTGCCTATTAGGGAAGGATCGGCAGCAGTTTGATGTGATCCCCTGCAGGCAGAGAGGAGAGAAGGAACAGAGCTGAGGCCGGTCTGACTGCAGAGGGTGGGGGCGGGGTTAGTGACAGCGTTTGTTGTATTTTGTTTGTTATCTTTTGATTTTTATGTAGTTTAATAAACTTTTTTATCCTTTCTACCTTTTGGTGAGCTGATGGTGCTTTATTTTTGGACGTCGCAGTTTCATACCAATCCTTTTTTCTTTGTACACTGACTGTTGATTGGAGAGATGCATTGTGGCTGTGAGGGCACGACAAATGGGATCCTTTTCCACATAGGAGGTACTTGTGGAACCTGCAGAGCGAGTGGAGCGTTCCCGGGCGGACCGGAAGTGGTTACACATACCACCGGCACTCGGGAGCTCCGCGGAGTTGGAGAGAAGGAGTTGGCAGTTGATTTTGGAGACTACGACATCCACGCCAAACACCAGGTACAGACGCAGTGATAACGGAGTGCTACACAACGGGATCAACGGAGGTAATACATTTTTATTCCGTTGTATTCCCATCCCAGGTAGCGTTTGTCCATTGGAACTCCTACACTGCACACCTTGTTCCTAGTTACTTCTCCCAGCAGTTCATGATGAATCCTACATTTTAATTTTCCCTCACTTCCAACCACAGTTGTCCTAAGCCTTATTGACTTTATTATTTATATCTCTTGGCTCTCCGTTCAGAGCTTTGAGCAGCTTTTCCCTTGGTTCCTAGTGATAGCGGAGCCTGTTAGTGAGAGCCGGAAGTGAGGTGCCAGCTGCCAGGGCCCAAGATGCCCCCCCCTCCAGCCATGCTCCACAGTGAAAGGTAGGACCTCACCCCCCCTGCAACTGCTCCTCAGAGCTAGTGGCTGTGTGGCAGTGGCTGTGTGGCTGTGGCAGTGTCAGTGTGGCAGTGTCAGTGTGGCAGTGTGTCAGTGTGGCAGTTTGTCAGTGTGTCAGTGGCAGTATGGCAGTGCCTGTGCAGGTCAGTGTCTGTGCAGGTCAGTGCTTGTGCAGGTCAGTGTTTGTGCAGGTCAGTGCCTGTGCAGGTCAGTGCCTGTGCAGGTCAGTGTCTGTGCAGGTCAGTGTCTGTGCAGGTCAGTGTCTGTGCAGGTCAGTGTCTGTGCAGGTCAGTGTCTGTTCAGGTCAGTTTCTGTTCAGGTCAGTGTCTGTGTCTCTGCAGGTCAGTGTCTGTGCAGGTCAGTGTCTGTGCAGGTTGTGTCTGTGTCTGTGCAGGTCAGTGTCTGTGCAGGTCAGTGTCTGTGTCTGTGCAGGTCAGTGTCTGTTCAGGTCAGTGTCTGTGCAGGTCAGTGTCTGTGAAGGTCAGTGTCTCTGAAGGTCAGTGTCTGTGAAGGTCAGTGTCTGTGAAGGTCAGTGTCTGTGCCTGTGCAGGTCAGTGTCTGTGCAGGTCAGTGTCTGTGCCTGTGCAGGTCAGTGTCTGTGCCTGTGCAGGTCAGTGTCTGTGCAGGTCAGTATCTGTGCCTGTGCAGGTCAGTGTCAGTGGGTTGGGGTTGGGTGGGAGGGGGTGGGGGGTGATATGATGATCTGCGGAGGGAGGGAGAGAAGATATGATGAGGATAATGATGAGGGGTGCTGGGGGAAATATGATGATGATGATGATGATGATGATGATGATGATGATGATGATGATGATGATGATGATGATGATGATGATGATGATGATGATGATGATGATGATGATGATGATGATGATGATGATGATGATGATACCCGTGCGGCCCAAATCAGTCTTCTTTGTAGCAGTTCGGGCCTTCTCACTTTACAAGTTGTGCAGGCCTGGTGTAGATAATGAGGGATACAATCTCCCATATAAAACGAGCGTTCGAGGATCAAATGTCCCACAATGCCCTATATGTTTTGAGGATCACACCCATTTTATCAGGGGAAAACGGCATATTAAACAACATATCCTTATATAGTGACACAACTGTTCTTATTGGTCAGCGCATTATATATAATTAACACTATCCTTACTAGATATTTTACCAAAAATATATAGTGCAGAGTAAATGAGTACTTCAGTATTAGGTGATACAAAAAGTATTTGGACTAACAATTGATACTAGAAGACAAACTTTCGACTTAATTAAAAAATATATAAAAATACATAACAAATCTATAATTTATCATTTATTTAAATAATACGTTATAAAATATGTTATATTATCACATTATATTCACAATATACTCAGCACACAGAGAATTTCCATTTCACTAATGTATGAATGTGAAACTTGGACACTAAATACGAAGATCATTTAAGAAGGTTCAGACCACTCAAAGAAGTATGGGGAAATGTACAATATTTACAGAGAAACAGGAAAAAGTATGTATGGGTTGGAAACAAAACAGTAGTTTTCGAGTACCATCTTTGTCTAACGATGATCATTTCTTCTTGTGATTTTAACAGACTAATGCCATTTTAATTTCTTCACCTACTGTATGTGATGATGTCACAGACTAATATTTTGTTTCGAACCCATACATACATCATCAAAAACAGTAGGTGAAGAAATTAAAATGGCATTGGTCAGTACAAATCACAAGAAGAAATGACCATCGTTAGACAAAGATGATTCTTGACTGGATTCCAAGCATAATTAAAAGACCAAGACAATGACCACAAGTAAGGTGGGAAGATGAAATCCAAAAACTTGTTTGCGCAACGTGGAGAAGAAGTATGCAATTGCAATACCTGGAAGATAATTGGGGAGGCCTTCATCCAGCAGTGGATAGAAAGGGGCTGAATATGATGATGATATATATATATATATATATACCCCTGAATAAGGTCCCTCTGGTGACGAGAAATGATGAGGCTCAAAATAGGTTTGCATGTATGTGTCCAGTGCTGTGTTGGGTGTCCCCCTTGGGATGATGTCAATTTTTGAACTGTTGAAAATACAGCTCAGCCCTGTTATAGCGCATGAGGTTCCGCTTATAACACGGTCTGAGCATGGCTTCTGATTTAAAATCATCTTCATTTTTTTTTTAAAACATTCAATGCTTTATTGCTAACAGACACATAAACATAACACGATCCTGGTTATAATGCGGTCTCATTCTGTGGACCCTGAGGACCGCATTATAACGGGGTTCTGCTCTGTATATAGTATATATTGATGCTGTATATATTATACGTGTGTGTTTGTCTATATATTATAGTTTTTATCATCATTTAATTATAAAGCGCTAACATATTTAGTATCACAGCACAACGAGCTGTGAGGATAATAACAATATAATTCTGATGCTTTTTGGTCCTGGCAATTAGGATTGGTGGGAAAAAAATAAATGTACATAAAATACTTATTTTTTTTGTACCACAAATATGAGTGCCTGCTGTTTTCCTCTTTTTGCCATACATTTTCATGGGGTACTCTTCCAAGAATCTCCCCTACAACAATGCTGCAGTGCATGAGTAATATGAGTGCATATTCTTTCTTTATACAGTATTTGAAGACAACAATACAATTGCATTAGCAGACATTGCAACAGTAGTTAAAGAGCACCCTGCTCCAAGGAGCTTTCAATCTAAAAAGAAGGGAGGATGGAAACATAAGGTACAGTGGAACAAAGGAGATTGGTGTGTTTCTGAAAGCTATTTGCCATGAAGCAAGCAGCTGGGATGCTTTTTAACATATGAGGTATTACAGCAAATCAGCAGTGAACAACAGCAACCAGCTAACACTGATGCCTTTATGGCACCATAATGCAAACTAATGGAGTCGTGTGTTGTACTGATTGAGAATACTGTAGCTATGAAGGTTGACATTCCAGGTGAAAGATGCAAGAGAAGCAGTGTGAACCACTGCTTCTCTTTGGAGCATGCTGTAATGCTGTTTCACTGCAATAAGCGGTGCAGATTCTTGGGCAAGGGGTCTCTCTCAGCAAAGTATGATAATCAGTAGTCAATTAAAGCTACTGGGGGTCATACTGTATGCATTAAGGCAAACATGGTGCACTTCTGCGGCAAAAAAACATGCTCATGAACAGTATCAAAGATTCTCTCTATGATAAATATGTTCCACTTTTGCCTTAATACATGTCCCTAGATTTATTTTTGTATCATGTATAACCAACTGTAAAAGTAGAGGGCTAATATACTGCATTAAAGTAATCCTCAACCCAAAGAGGTTACAATCTATTGTTGCTTCTTTGAACTGGTCCGTATTAAACACATTGAAGGAAGTATTTTTAGATCTGCATTGTCATTTATCACTCATCAATTTTCAGTCATCTCTTACCTTCGTTTTTGGTTCTAGAATTTTTACACCATATATTGAAATCTGGAGCTCAACTTTGGGGGTCTTCTGCCCTTCTGATTTCTTAATATGTCTTGCAAACTGGAAAAAAAAAAGTATTTTCAGTTACTCTATGCTTTCAAGAACTTTTTATCTTTTGCTAGCCATGGAGCCTAAGCATTATTTAACCTTTTGCTAGCAGCACACTCTCTGGCACTGCAAGGGTCAACTGTGATGTCCCTCCTAGAACCAAAATGAGCCAATTACATAATGTATTTAAGGAGGAAAATCTGGGTTATTGATACCTGTTAATTATCTTTTATTTGCAGTAGTCAGTATGCACTTACTGATGAATCTAAATTGTCATTTGTAGTCACTCAGAACGTCGGGTTTTGCTGACAGTTTGCCACTAAGTCAAACTCAGCTGTAGCGTCCTAGACTGCAGCATTACTTCGTGGTCCTACAAGTCCTGATACACCCATTTAAAGAGGTGTTTTCTAACGCATTATCACATGAAAGTACCTTCTGTTTACATTACATAGGGGCTCTGCCCCAAACACAGGGCAGCACTCCCCCTTATCCACCCTCATAGCGATTACTGTAGCATTTCCTGCATAACAGGCAAGACAGCCCCAATATACTGACTCGGGCAACAAACTATATTCACAGATACCAGTGACATATATATATTCACAGATACCAGAAACATACCACAGATGCTACCAGTGATTTACTTATAACCAGAGAAATGTAAATATACCCATTAAGGTATACCCATTGGTTTGCATTTTTATCCCTCCTAGTGATAAAAAGAAACGGCACATATGCTTCAGGTACAACGTACAAACTTAGCGCAACGCACTAAACCAAAAAACAACAATATGTACACTGGCGACACACTTTATTCGAGCTCGGCTAGTCCCACGAATTCGGGTATACTCGGGTGTATTGAGGTTTGTGACTGTTTTCTGCCCGAGTGCATTGCGTTATTTTCCAGGCAGGGATTGAAGCATTTTATTCCCGCTGGCTGCAATACTGCACAGTATATATATATATATATATATACTGCATTACAATTCATGAATTTATGCCATCTGGTAGACACGCGAAGCATTGCAGCCTATTAAATCCTAATCATTATCATTTAACAGATCAGCCGCCCGTCAGCCAGGCATGAACCGTGGCTGGGAAGGCAAACGCAACGGGGCTTGTCAGAGGTGAGGAGCGGCGCATTCCAGGTATCTGCCAGGTACATACTGGGTATTTTCTCGAATAAAGTGTGTCGCAGCAGTAATGATTGTGTGGCTCACAGCACTACCCACCGAAGGAAAGAATAATATTTTCATCTACCTATCCAGTTATACTTACCCCGTTTCTCTCCTGCTTGTCGTCCTGGTCATCAGAATAGGATACTCATGGACTCACTTTGACGCATGCGCAGTTGAACCCACGCAATACGAATATACGCTCTAGGGTAAACTGATGCCACCAGTACATTCACATTAATCAGAGAGGTACTACTACAGTTTACATACCCATCTTGGTACACTTATCTCTCTACACTCCTACCCCTCTTACTGGTTACTGATCATGGTACTCAGACATGTAGTACAATATATGCTGAGACTTAACACATCTAAAGGAGTTAATCAATATCCCACTTGACCATCTCCTCATTAGGAATTTCTGCATATCATTGCTGACAACACGATTTATAACACTAACCCACAATAGGGAAACCCAAAGGACTTTAAGTTAACAACTTTCTGCCTAGCATACAAAGAGCTAAAATTACGCCATATACTTACCCCATTCTCTCACTAGGTAGCCCGACACAACACTACTCTGACAGTTCACTATAACGCATGCGCAGTCGGACACAGGACATAGAACCTCAATTAAAATATTAGATCTATTATATACTGAAGTGAGCTGTAATACTTAAGGCAAAACACCTGACAGGTTTCACTGATTCAGACTGCTCCACAGATTCTTTCCCATACGGTTGAAATTGAACAACTGAGTGACTACAACACATAGACATATACCCCACCTGGATATATATATATATATATCTACTTTTAAACTATACACTAAATGTTAATAAAATTGATTTTATTCATTTCTTTTTTGCCACCTCTGACCGCATTATAATATAAAGGTCTGCAGTGCGCCATATCAGGGATCTTTTTGTATCCGGCTGTGGATACATAACACATTATCTTAATCTAAATTTCCCTTAAAAAAAACCTCACAACAGCAAAAAGTAATGTTGTGATTCTTCATAGATCACTGGAACAGGGGTCATGATACACATAAAAGATTATGAACTCAATGAAAGAACAACAACTTTCCAGCAAGAATCCCAGAACTCCCAAATGAGGGGAGAACCAAACAGCATAAAATGGTGGGAAAATACAGCTGTTCCACATGTTTTATTTTACAACAGGAGTATAGCACCACCTACGGGTTTGCTAATTATATGCACATATATTTGATCATTACTTTATGCTTTTCCTAAAATATCGATTGTTAGTCCAAATAAAAAAGGTATCAGCTAATACTCATAATTATTTAATACAGTAAATAGATTTTTTCTTATACAGAACATAGTGTATGCTTAACTGTACATAGAATTGTGCATGAACAGTGAGGACTCCAAATCTTTTGATATCCTAAAAGACTTCATATTTCTTTTCTCAGGTATGCTCGGTGTTAACTATGTCTATCTCTGCAATTAACATCCGCTGTACCGACAAGATTAGCAAATCCAACTGTTAA
Organism: Ascaphus truei; assembly: GCF_040206685.1. Classification (NCBI taxonomy): domain Eukaryota; kingdom Metazoa; phylum Chordata; class Amphibia; order Anura; family Ascaphidae; genus Ascaphus; species Ascaphus truei. The sequence continues at coordinate 53,603,619 of NC_134489.1, read as the reverse complement.
CATAGGTAAGGGAACTGTCTGATTACAATTAACATAACATTTATCTTCTGTGCCTCAAGTGTTAATTGTCCTGTGTCCGGGCAGGACTTAATTGTGATCAGGTGTCTTCTTAGGCCTATATATTTAGAGAGAGAAAGGGAGCAGTATCTGCAGGGGGCAATCAGCCAATGCAATCTTAAAACATGGGCTAACTGGGCTTTATCTCCGGGCCCCCGGACCGAGAGAGGCCCCCAATCTTTCAGAGGCTCCTGACCTAAAATGTAATTTTAAATTGCTAGTGACACTGTCCTTAAGGGTACTCTTAAATTTGAGGTTGAAGCGTAATTACCAGCCATTAGCTCACTGATTTCTAACATCTTTCCAAACTACACTTTTCTGCCTACCATCCTCATTATTCCTCTAACTCCATTCATATATCTCCATTTCTCCTTCCTTCTTCACTTCTCAGTTCAAAATAAATCCTTTCCTATCTGCGCCCTTTGACACCACTTCACAATACACCCTGCACCCAAATACACCCCTACAAATCCTCCTCACACATCCGCTTTCTTTCCATGTTTATCCTCTTTGCTTCTGGGATATTTATCCCAATCCTTGTCCCTGTCTTATTTCTACATGCTCTTGTCCTCACCTCTCACATCCAACGTGTCCTCCTCACCATTTGAATTCCCTCTCCTGCATTCTGATTAAATCATTTATTACTTCCAATATTCTCCTCTCTTTTAAGGCAAGTTTACTCCTCTTCACCTCCTTACAGCTCAGCCCTAATTTCTCACTATACAGTACTTTCTACACCTTTTGTATCTAAAGTCCTCTCCTGCCTAAATTCTTTCACACATTCTGCCCCAAACCTCTGGAAGGCCCTTCCCCTCAATATCTGACTGGCACCATCTAATCTCGGCTCCATTGGCTGATACTATACAGTCATGTGAAAAATAAAGTACACCCTCTTTGAATTCCATAGTTTTACATATCAGGACATAATAACAATCATCTGTTCCTTAGCAGGTCTTAAAATTAGGTAAATACAACCTCAGATGAACAACAACACATGACATATTAACAAAAGAAAACAGCGCACAACGCCAAATAGTGAAGCAAATTCAACAATATATTATAGAATTAAAAAGGGGGTAATATATCTGCATACATGAAAAAAGTTGGTAAAAGGCATGTAGTGTGTATCACACTGTTTACCACTCGGCAGCTGTTAGCTGTAGATTCAGGTGCTTGCTTCCCTCTGCTGCTGCAGCTCAGTTGATTCTGGGGCAGGACATCAGTCTTTTAACTCCCAAGGGGATTTCCCTTCATGCAGCCAGGTTCAGCAGCTGATACTGGGGCTCGGTGAAATCGCTCCTGCTTCCTGGCCGATATGAAGCTGCTCCTGTACCTCGGCAGGTGTATCCTCTGCACAGAGGTTAAAATGCAGCTTGCTGGGGTGCCCTCAGCGTGCCACGGTGCCGCTCGGTCGCGGGACGCTGTGTAATGACGTCACTGTCTACACAGCAGTGGTGGATTCAATAGGGAAGTTTGAACAGTCTTACAAAGTCTCTCACAAGTGTCCAAAACAGCACACAGGATGAAATAAAAACAGGACAGGCCAATACATAGACAAAGGCCAATGTAAGCAGATATAAGGCAATAGAATGTTACATCCAACTAGTTTCGTAGAATTAACTACTTCTTCAGAAACTAGTTGGATGTAACATTCTATTGCCTTATATCTGCTTACATTGGCCTTTGTCTATGTATTGGCCTGTCCTGTTTTTATTTCATCCTGTGTGCTGTTTTGGACACTTGTGAGAGACTTTGTAAGACTGTTCAAACTTCCCTATTGAATCCACCACTGCTGTGTAGACAGTGACGTCATTACACAGCGTCCCGCGACCGAGCGGCACCGTGGCACGCTGAGGGCACCCCAGCAAGCTGCGTTTTAACCTCTGTGCAGAGGATACACCTGCCGAGGTACAGGAGCAGCTTCATATCGGCCAGGAAGCAGGAGCGATTTCACCGAGCCCCAGTACCAGCTGCTGAACCTGGCTGCATGAAGGGAAATCCCCTTGGGAGTGAAAAGACTGACGTCCTGCCCCAGAATCAACTGAGCTGCAGCAGCAGAGGGAAGCAAGCACCTGAATCTACAGCTAACAGCTGCCGAGTGGTAAACAGTGTGATACACACTACATGCCTTTTACCAACTTTTTTCATGTACGCAGATATATTACCCCCTTTTTAATTCTATAATATATTGTTGAATTTGCTTCACTATTTGGCGTTGTGCGCTGTTTTCTTTTGTTTCCATTCTCTTAGTGTGTGTGGGGTGCTGAGCCACCCCTGCGTTTACAGCTGCAGACGCCATTATCCCCAACACGGTTATGTGGCACTTATTATTTAATGTATAATTATCTCACTGTGGGAGTTGTGGTTTAATTTTTTATAATTTTTTATCACTAAATTGATGGTATAGTCACTGCACTGTATATATTTATACATTTAAACTTTATAGGTAGTTAGGTAGTAGCGCACAGTTTTGTTTTTTGTGTTTACATGACATATTACACTGTCATGATTTATTTAACAAAAATAAAGCCAAAATGGAGAAGCCATGTGTGAAAAACTAAGTACATCTTATGATTCAATAGGTTGTAGAACCACCTTTAGCAGCAATAACTTGAAGTAATCGTTTTCTGTATGACTTTATCAGTCTCTCACATTGTTGTGGAGGAATTTTGACCCACTCTTCTTTACAACGTTGCTTCAGTTCATTGAGGTTTGTGGGCATTTGTTTATGCACAGCTCTCTTAAGGTCCTGCCACAGCATTTCAATCTCGTTGAGGGTTGGACTTTGACTGGGCCATTGCAACACCTTGATTATTTTCTTTTTCAGCCATTCTGTTCTAGATTTGCTGGTATGCTTGGGATCATTGTGCTGTTGCATGACTCAATTTTGGCCAAGCTTTAGCTGTCGGACAGATGGCCTCATATTTGACTTTAGAATACTTTGGTATACAGAAGAGTTCATGGTCGACTCAATGACTGCAAGGTTCACAGTTCCTGTGGCTGCAAAAACAAGCCCAAATCATCACTCCTCCACCACCGTGCTTGACAGTTGGTATGAGGTGTTTGTGCTGATATGCTGTATTTGGTTTTCGCCAAACATGGCGCTGTTCATTATGGCCAAACATCTCCACTTTGGTCTCGTCTGTCCAAAGGACATTGCTCCAGAAGTCTTGTGGTTTGTTGAGATGCAACTTTGCAAACCTAAGCCGTGCTGCCATGTTCTTTTTAGAGAGAAGAGGCTTTCTCCTGGCAACCCTTCCAAACAAACCATACTTGTTCAGTCTATTTCTAATTGTACTGTCATGAACTTTAACATTTAACATGGTAACTGGGGCCTGTAGAGTCTGAGTTGTAACTCTTGGGTATTTTGCAATTTCTCTGAGCATTGCACGGTCTGACCTTGGGGTGAATATGCTGGGATGTCCACACCTGGGTAGATTGGCAATTGTCTTGAATGTTTTCCACTTTTGAATAATATTTCTCACTGTAGAATGATGGACTTTAAATTGTTTGGAAATGGCCATATAACCCTTCCCAGATTGATGGCAGCAACAATTGCTTCTCTAAGATCATTGCTGATTTCTTTCCCCCTTGGCATTGTGTTAACACACACCTGAATGCTCCAGACCAGCAAACTGCTAAAACTTCAGCTTTTATAGAGGTGGTCACACTTGCTTATGATCAATTAATCAAGGGCATTTGATTAGCAGCACCTGCCTGATACTTAGCATCTTAATTCCTATGGAAGCAGTAAGGGTGTACTTATTTTTTCAACATAGCTTCTCCATTTTTGCTTTATTTTTGTTAAATAAATCATGACACGGTGTAATATGTCATGTGTTGTTGTTCATCTGAGGTTGTATTTACCTAATGTTAAGACCTGCTAAAGAACAGATAATTGTTATTATGTCCTGATATGTTAAACCATGGAATTCAAAGAGGGGATACTTTCTTTTTCACATTACTGTACATCTCATATGCATTTACCATGACCCCTTGCAGACGCAGTTATCATAACACCCCCTTTTCTGTCTCTGTAAGTTCTTCCGACTTACCACTTAGATAAACTCTTCAGGACGGGGTCACCTTTTCCTAAAGTCTACTTTTATGTACAGGTATAAAGCGTTTATTCCAATATGTCACGTGTTACTGCTGTAAAGCGCTATGTACATGAATGGCGCTATATAAATGTAGCCCAGCTCCCGGCTCACCTCCGTGTTGGGTGGGGGAGGGCTGCATTGTAGCGGGTTGGCAGAGCTCCACGGCGGATACCACTGCAGGGCGCCACCATCTTGAGAATACTCGCGCATGCGCAATAGAGTTCCCGTGCATGCGCAGTAGCAAAGTCAGTGCGATGGCCATTACAGAGGCTCTGCAAGGGACTTCAAGTCCCAGTAGCAGCAGGGGCTGCTTACCATGTGGAGCAGGTGAGCCAATAGGGCTCTAGGATCCACAGATAAGAAGATGGTTACTGTACATTTGGCGTGCTAGGGACAGCAAGGGGTGAGGATGTGTTCCAACTTTGCTCATGGAAAGTACTTGTACCTTGTCCTGTCTGAGCTCTGCCTTGCCTTTGTTTTGCCTGCTGCATGTCTCGACTTTGGAACTGAATCTGACTACACCTTGCCTGCCACCTGCCTCAACTTTGAAACCGAACCTGACTTACGTCTTGCCTGACGTCCGCCTCGGCCTCGGAACTGGACCCGACTACCTTTTGCCTGCCACCTGCCTCGACCCCGGAACCGTACCCAACTACCCCTGCATCCTAGGTCTCTGATCCCAGGCCAAGGTCGGTGTATTACACCCTACCTCTGCCCTGCGTGTCAGTATCCTGTCCTACAGTCAGTAACGTTACACGTTCCATGAGCCACGCAATGGACCTGCAGAGGTATTGAACGCTGTTACCCATCAGGACCAGTTTCTGGGAACCCATGCCACCCATCTAGCTACGCTGGATTAGAAACTGGATTCAAGCTCTGCTACGCTGCAGACCCTGTGCAGTCACCTCAGTACCCCCAGGGTGACCCCATATGTGCCTGCGCTTTTAGCTAGTGACGCTGCACCAGTATCTGTGGTCCTAAGGGAGCCTCGGTTCTCTACTCCTGTCCACTATGGAGAGCTCACCTCGGCTTGCAGAGGATTCCTGAACCAGTGCCAGGTGCTGTTCGACACACTACCATCATCCTTCTTCACCCACCGCTCCGAGTGGCATATATCTTCTCGCTTCTCACGGATGAAGCATTAGCTTTGGCATCACCCCTTTATGTTAAGCGTTACCCCTTGTTGGACAATTCCGTTACTTTCATGCAAACCTTCCGGACAATCTTTGATACCCCCGTCCATATGGCTTCCGCTGAATTTGCAATAGTACACTTAAAACAAGGCTCTCACACTGTGGGACAATATGCTATCGAGTTTAGGACCCTGGAAGCGGAGACGAATTGTAACGAGGAAGCTTTGAAGCAGAGGGGGAACGAATTAACGTACAGGGACCTACCCGCGGATCTGGAAGGACTGATCACCCTTTGCATGTCCCTGGTCCTTCGGATGAGGGAGAGACATCAGGAGAAGGATTGTTCTCACAGATTCCTGTCTCTTCCACTGACTCCACCTATTCAGGCTCCTTCCAATTAAACGCCAGGAGAGACAACGGAACCCATGCAAATGGACAATTTGTGTTTGTCAGAACGGGAGAAGCAGCACCGGCGATCCTTGGGGATGTGCCTCTACTGCGACGAGAAGGGTCACATCGTTTGATGCTCCCCATCTGCCTATCCTGGCAAGACCATTCCGTAATAACCAAGGCTTTCATGGACTCCGGAGCCATTGGTATATTTGTGGATAAGGCCTTAGCTCAACGGATCTAGATTCCTCTCCAGAGGATGGACGTACCCATAGTTATCTCTTCCATTGATGGTAGACCGTTGGGATTGGGGCTCCTGTCACAAGAGACGGTTCAAATCAAGGCTACATTGGTATTTTGCACCACGAACTCATCCAACTGGATGCCATCAATTCCCCAGCATCAATGTGGTTCTAGGGATTCCCTGACTACGTACCCACTATCCCCAGATTGACTAGATTTTGGGTCAGATAATAACTTGGGGATCTGCCTGCCATGGCAAATGTCATTCATCCTGTTATCCTGTGGGTACTCTTCTACCTCCTGCACTGGAGGACTTACCCGGTCTCCCGGCCTGTTACTCTGACCTAAAGCAGGTCTTCGACAAGGGGCAGGCCGAAGAATTACCTGTGCATCGACCATTTGATTGTGCAATTGATCTCCTTCCTGGCATTACTCCTCCTCGTGGACATACGTATCCTCTTTCTGAACCGGAAACCAAGGCGATGAGGAAATACATTGATGAGAACCTGAAGCGAGGATTCATTCGCAAATCCTGTTCACCTCATTGATACCTTGTATTGATTTCAATAAAATTACTGTCACGATTGGGTATCCTCTGATCACCGAACTCTTTGATCGTCTACGTGGGACAACAGTTTTTATCAAGCTCAATTTAAGAGGGACTTATAACCTTATAAGGATAAAGCAAGGTGGCGATTGGAAACCCTTTTTCAACACACACAATGGCCACTACGAGTACTTGGTTATGCCCTTCGGCCTAAGCAATGCACCCGCACTGTTCCAGTTCTTCGTGAAGGAAATTTTCAGAGACAGGTTAGACACCTTAGTTATCGTATACCTTGATGATATCCTCATCTATTCCAAAACCCTGGAACATCATCATCATCAGTTGAGGTTGGTCCTTAAACGCTTCCTAGAGAACAACCTCTTTGCTAAATTCGAGAAGTGCGAATTCGAAAAATCCTGTCTTTATTTTCTCGGATACATTATCTCTGCCCGGGCCTAGAAATGGATCCTGCCAAGGTTGCTGCTGTTCTGGACTGGCCTTTTCCTAAGGGATTAAAATCCATCTAGAGATTCTTGGGCTTCGCATATTATTACTGGCGATTTATTCGGGATTTCTCCAAAATCATTGAACCCATCACAGCAATGACAAAAAACAGGCAGATTACATGAACTGGTCTCCGCAGGCGGCTTTTCTGAAGCTCAATAAACTTTTTTCCCCTGCAAACATCCTGAAACACCCCGATCCTTGTCATCCTTTTATCGTCGAAGTGGATGCCTCTGACGTTAGAGCAGGTGCAGTCCTGTCACAGAGAAGTGAGATTCAGGGTCGGTTACATCCGTGTTCGTTCTTCTCTAAAAAGTTTTCTCCTGCAGAACACAACTACGATATGGGCAATCGTGAACTTCTAGCTGTAAAGATGGCCCTGGAGGAATGGAGACACCTTCTTGAGGGAACCGCCGTGCCAGTAACGATTCTTAGGGACCATAAATACTTGGAATACCTCAAGGGGGCATGCAGGTAAAACACTCCCCAGGCTAGATGGGCACTCTTTTTTAGTAGCTTTAATTATGTGATTTCCTATGGCCCGGGTTCCAAGAATGTTAAAGCGGATGCCCTATTACGCCAGTTCACCACAGATGACACTGATTCGACGGACAAGGGCTCCATCATTCCCTCATCTAAGATTGTGTCCGCTATTACGCTTTTTCATCGTATTCAAAAAGCCCAGACCAAGGTCCCGGCTGGAATAACCATTCCCTCATCCAAACTTTTCGTTCCCCCTCTCCTTCGGCAGGAAGTTCTTCGATGGGGTCATAAATCCAAATTCTCAGGCCACCCAGGGGTTCGGAAAACATGTGAGCTCCTTGAGAGGACCTTTTGGTGGCCAGAATTAAAAACAGAGGTACAGGACTTCGTCTCGGCCTGCAGTGTATGTGCCCAAACTAAGGTTCCTCGAACATTTCCTTGTGGACTTCTGCAGCCACTGACTATACCCTCCAGTCCTTGGACGTACCTATAAATGGATTTTATTGTGGAACTTCCCCCCTCTCAAAGCATGACTACGAATTTCATTTTGTACCCCTAAAAAGCTTCCCTCCTCTTCTGAACTGGCAGACATCATCACCAAGGAGGTATTTGGTCTGCATGGACTGCCTTTAGAGATCGTCTCAGACAGGGTGTCTCAGTTAATTTTGAAATTTCGGAAGGAGTTCTGCAGGACATTGGGAATTATCTAATGGACACACTTAGCGCACCAATCAATCCCTGGAGCAATACATAAGGTGCTATACCAACGAACATCAGAACGATTGGGCAAAACTCCTACCACTGGCAGAGTTTGCCAGCAACAGTCTGTCACATGACTCCCTGGCTGAACCCAATTTTTCGCAGCTTGGGGTCATCATCCCTGTACCATTCCCCTTTCATTCTCCACCACTACGTGTACCAATGGCTGATACCAGGGCACAGAACTTACAGGACCTTTGGAAGGGGATTGAGGCAACCCTTTGCTTGGCTGCCGACAGACAAAAGAAATCAGTGGATAAGCACTGGAGGCCATCACATCCATACTCCGTCAGGGATAAGGTATGGCTCTCAACGCGAAACATCCATTTACCCCAGCCTTTTGCTAAACTCAAAGCCAGGGTGTGCAGCGCACAGCAATAAGGAGGAGCAGGTCTTGCAGAAAAAATAGTCCTTTATTTAATTCATGGTGTGGGACAACAGCAAACCTTCAACGCGTTTCGTTCAAGGAACTTTATCAAGAAGTGCTGTTTAGGTTAAAAACTACAATTTATATACAGCTGACTGCCCTATTTTCGCGCCAAAACGTGACGTCATGGATGGTGTCTAGACCACTAAAAATCGCTGTACTCGCGCATGCGCGCGGCGCCAGCTCCTCTATCATAGTCTCTATGGTTTTCTGAGACCTCCGCGCATGCGCGCGGCGCCAGGGTGTCAGGGAGCATAATGCTGGTGTCAGCCATGTGTTTGCAGCATGTATCCGCCCCTAGGGGCGGTCCTAAGCGCAATGCATGCCTCTGACCCAGACAGAATACGCCCCCTTCCTCCATGTTGGTGCTCTATGTGTATTATAAAACCTCCGTGCATGCGCGCGGCGCCAAGGTATCAGGGAGCACACTGCTGCTGTCAGCCATGTAATGCAGCATATAACGCCCCTTGGGGCGCTTCTAAGTGCAATGCACGCCTCTGACCCATGCAGGATAACACCCGCTTCCTCCACTATTAATTATCATTCTCATCACATCAGCTACCTGGACATTTTATTTTATATTGACATCAATCAAAAAATACAATCTGACATATACAAGAAACCAAATTCCCGTAATTCATTTCTTAGAGCGGACAGCTGCCACCCCAGATCTGTGATCAAAGGAATACCTAAAGGCCAGTACCTCAGACTGAGACGGAACTGTTCAACTTTTGACAGTTTCATCACTCAGTCTGAGGAGCTGACCAATACATTTATTGAGAGAGGATACGACAGGGAGACCCTCCAGACTACACTACAGGAGGTCAAGGGAATTGAACAAGCTACAGTAATGCCGTCTGTGACCAGAGTGAAGAGGGGAGATGTATACACTGAAACAAAAAGAGACAGAAAAGAGGACGTAGCATGTCCACTGTTTATTTCACAATATAGCAAATCCAGCAGTCAAATAAATAAGATTGTGAATAAGCACTGGGAATTGTTACGGATGGATCCAATCTTAAAGAAATATACAGATAAGGGTCCAAAATTTGTCTACAGAAGAGCTAAGACATTGGCTACCTTTTTATCACCAAGTGTAGTATCAACACCAGTAAAGAACTCAGAACATTTTGTGACAAAGGGATCTTTTAGATGTAATCAGTGCAACATGTGTCAGTTCATGAAACCAGCTCGACATATCTTTTCCCACAGTCCACATAAACGCTATACCATACATAATTTTATCAATTGTAACACTACATTTGTAGTGTATTTGATTACGTGTGGCTGTGGGAAGAGATATGTCGGTAGGACCACAAGGGCATTAAAAGTAAGGATGCAGGAACACTGCAGGTTGATACGCAAAAATGATAGGGAACACCCTGTCTCCAAACATTTTTCGGAATGTGGGCAGGGAGGCATCAGTAATTTCTCATTTGTAGGCATTGAAAAGATAATCAGAAAAGAAAGAGGGGGTAACACCGTGAAAACATTAGACTGTAGAGAATCCTATTGGATATTTACATTAAGAACAAGGTTCCCTGACGGAATAAATATAGAATGGAATATTAACCATTTTCTCAAATGAGTATCATGTATTTTGGAACAATAATGTATACAGTATTGTATATGCTATTTATAGAAATATACCAAAAGGTTTTATACATTGTGAATATGTCTACATAATATATAGTATGACTAGAGCATATGAATACGTATTTATGTGAGAATATATATCAATGCTCTATTTTTACTCTTTAGTAAACGTAAAACAAGTAGACGTCATTTTTTCTATTTTTTGCATTCTTTGCATTTTTTTGAATCAACGAGATAACTAAAACAGTGGGTCTAACTTTCATTATGGTCACGACCTATTGTTAAAATTATCCTGATTTGATACATTACACTGATAACTGGAAGTCTCCATTATTCAGGTCAAGGTATTCCAAAATGAATGTATACATGCATGTAACTCCACATTAGATAGATGTTTATTTTTTACATGATTATTATTCTCATCCAGCGGGGCATGCAATTTGCTGTAAAGTAAGGCACGAGACACATTTGTTGCTTTTTTTTAAAAAGAATGTTTTTATTTTTTGTATTTATCATCTAATCCTTTTTTGGATAAATACATATTTTTTAACAATAAACTGTCTTGTTTTATATGTTTTTTATATGTTTTTTCTGTTTAAGATATGCATATTATATCACTTGTTTATTATAAGTATTTGAGTCACTGTGTAATTATATACATATATTGCCTATAGGTTTTTATGTATACAGCTTACTGCCTATATACAATTTCACTCCTTTCATTGATCCCCCAAATGATCCCCTATAACCCAATGTGGCAGGGATTTGATATATTATTTTACCCATCACAATAGGATGCCTCACCGCTTGCGCGGAACATGGAGGAAGGGGGTGTTATCCTGCATGGGTCAGAGGCGTGCATTGCACTTAGAAGCGCCCCAAGGGGCGTTATATGCTGCATTACATGGCTGACAGCAGCAGTGTGCTCCCTGATACCTTGGCGCCGCGCGCATGCGCGGAGGTTTTATAATACACATAGAGCACCAACATGGAGGAAGGGGGCGTATTCTGTCTGGGTCAGAGGCATGCATTGCGCTTAGGACCGCCCCTAGGGGCGGATACATGCTGCAAACACATGGCTGACACCAGCATTATGCTCCCTGACACCCTGGCGCCGCGCGCATGCGCGGAGGTCTCAGAAAACCATAGAGACTATGATAGAGGAGCTGGCGCCGCACGCATGCGCGAGTACAGCGATTTTTAGTGGTCTAGACACCATCCATGACGTCACGTTTTGGCGCGAAAATAGGGCAGTCAGCTGTATATAAATTGTAGTTTTTAACCTAAACAGCACTTCTTGATAAAGTTCCTTGAACGAAACGCGTTGAAGGTTTGCTGTTGTCCCACACCATGAATTAAATAAAGGACTATTTTTTCTGCAAGACCTGCTCCTCCTTATTGCTGTGCGCTGCACACCCTGGCTTTGGATCTACACTCTAATACAGCTGCACGCTCTGGAGGGGAGACTGGGGAAGAAAGAAGACTCAGTGAGTACTTAACCTGGGGCTACCTAATGAGGAAAGAGAGGGCTGTCTTTGACAACCCACTCCTACCTTCAGGGTACCTTATGCCCATTTAAAGGCACAGTACCATTGTAAAATACAATTATCACCCAGCACACTCCCCTCCTTTCACATAGTCCCAGCACTATTGAGCACCATTACAAATACACTATTTTGCTAAACTCAGACCATGATTCATTGGTCCGTACAACAATACCCGGAAAATCAATGAAGTCACCTTTCAACAGGAGCACCCCTCCTCATTAAAAATTCCCACCATTTTCCATGTGTCCCTCCTGAAACCTGTTGTGAGGAATCGCTTTTCTGAGGATCCTCTGCCTCCTAGTCCGGTAAATGTTGAGGGGTAAATTGAATATGAGGTGTGACAGATACTTGAATTCGTAACTCCAGAGGATCGATTCAATATCTGGTTGATTGGAAGAGATACGGTCCGGAGGAGAGGAGTTTGGTTAAGAATCAGACTCTTTATGCTCCAACCCTGGTCAAGGCGTTCCACCGTCGTCAGCCAGAAAAAACAGGACCTGGTCGCCCCGGAGTTCGACCCAGAAGGGGGGGAGGGGGATATACTATAAGGGATCTGTCTGAAACATTGTGGATGACTGCTGACAGGAAGTAATGTCATCTTGTCTGAAGCTACCACGGACATCATGCTTCCTGGCAAAACCTGCCCGTACTCCCCTGACAGGAAGTAAGCCTCTCTCTGGCCTTTAAATAGCAAGCAGTTGCCCTTGGACTTTGCTTGTGCAAAGTACTTGTTAACTTGTCTTGTCTGAGCTCTGCCTTGCCTTTGTTTTTTCTGCTGCCTGTCTTGACCTTGGAACTGAACCTGACTACACCCCATGGCTGTTGCTCGCCTAAACCTCGGAACCAGACCTGACTAGTCTTTGCATGACGCATGCCTCGACCTCGGAACTGGACCTAACTACCCTTTGGCTGCCACCTGCCTCAACCCTGGAAACATACCCAAGTACTCCTGCATCCCAGGCCTCTGATCCCAGGCCATGGTCTGTGTATTACTCCCTACCTATGCCCTGCGGGGCCGTATCCTGTCTTGCAGTCAGCAACTACACTATATACATCTCGAACTGAGGTATTTTTCTTCAAAGACACTTTAGTACCGTTTTTCTTCTTCACAAATGACTTTGTAAACTAAATCATGTACAGCAGTAACATCAGAGCAGGATATACAGTATCATTTCTCTACAGAAGGTCTTAGGTAGGTAAATTGGAGATAAGGTTTAACACCGACAAATATACAATAAGGTTATGGATTTGGGAAGTAAGAAAAATCATGCTGCTAACAAAATAAATTTGGCAAAATTAGGTCAATCGTTGGAGAAGAATTTAGGAATAATTGTGGGAACAGGCTTAGAAATAGTGTTCAATGTCAAGCAGTAGTTGCAAAGGCTAGTAGATATTATTCTGCATATTTACATTAGAAATGAGATGTCTATGAAGGAAATGTTAACTATTTAGAAATATATTTAAGGTCAAAAGAAGGAACATTTAAGGGACCTTTTCATCCCAAGGACAGTATAATTGGCAAGGGGTCATACCTTGAGATTAGAGGAAATAAGATGTCATCAGCAGCTATGAAAATGGTTCTATTCAGTAAATTAAAATATGAAATTTGCTACAGATGCAAACTATTATGGCATACAGATAGAATAGATATCTTGAAAAAAAGGTTAGATATCTTTCAGAAAAGGTTACACATCTTTTTTTTAGAAAGGAAATGTATACAGGAATATACGAAATAAATTAAACATAGGTAGGATATTGATCCAGGGAGAAATCTGCTTGTCATTACTGGAATCAGGAAATATTTTTATTCCCGCCATATAAGACATGGAATATAGTCCTTGCTACTGTGCGTGCGGCGCGCACCCGGCATTGCGCGTGGACATGGCATGCGCGTTTAGTTGCTAGGGTGCAAGCGGTGATAGGCGCGGTTAGGGGGCGTGACTGACGTCACCGCGTTAGGCCGCACTGTGATTGGTTCGCGGCGTGGCAGCATGGTCTGCCGTGCCACCGCTCATGAACTAGCGCGCGTGATTCTGAAGTATAGCAACTGCAGGCTCATACTCTGCAATTATAATTGATGCGCACGCATGTTAGCGCATGCGCGAGAACTATATTACATGCCTGAGACATGATTGGCAAATGTTTCACCATTGATTTATTTTTTTCCCCTCAGGATTAATATAAATGATAAGTATCTCAGCTGACTAAATTTAACATAGGCAGAACTCAATGGATTTATATCGTTTTTTAACTCCACCTACTTTGTAAGAAATTATGTAACAATGTGTCACACTGACCATGTGTAATAATCTAGACTTGTTTTTCAACCCTTGCAATCTGAATTCAGTTGAAGATAAAGATTGTAAAGTAAGGGCTGACTAAACCTGCAATCTACAGACCCCTTATAATAATACACAGATTATCTCAAGCACGGACCTTCCAAATAATGTCACATGAAAATTGGCCCATCTGTGTAGGATGGAGTAAGTAATCTACAGTATGTACTAAAGACATTTATCACAATAGTAGGAATGTCAGCTGTTAGATGAATTGTCTGAGCTTCAATCAATGGGTTTAGTAGACTGTAAATCTCTCACCCGCTCTTACTTACTGGCAGACACAATTTATTAAGTATTGGACCTAAAACATGTACTGCGTTTGCTGAATAAGTAATGTTGTGGTGTATGCAGTTAACTTCTTCACCGCCTTAAGGGTGTGAAATGCATATGTTATACAAACAGCTTTAGACATAGGTCCAGATTTAATAAATAGTGTAGACCTTCAGCACACAGATGCCCTAAAGCTTATCACCATTGATAAAATCTGGAATATCGTCCGTTATGGGAATGTGGATAAAGCAGTTTATAGGAGTATGGCATGTTTCAACACAAACTGGGGTATTTTCAGAAAGTGGTAGAAGAGACCTTACCTGTTAAAACACGGTGTAAATACATATAGACCATAGTATATATACTGTGTGTGTACATATACAGATTTAGATCACATTACTGCTGCCTCTGATGAAACCCATCCTGTGAAACCTGCCGCAATATTTCCAATTTTGACACGGCTCAATTACAAAACAAATGGTAATATTATTTAATCTAAACAATGTGGCAGACTGGACTGGCCCTATCCTCTTCTTTTGATCTACACACCCTTCTTTTTTTCTGCCGTTTTCGCCCTTGCAACCACAGACCCCGGCTAACCTGCTACACATGCATGCTGTGTTCCTGCACTCGTTCTTCTGAACGCCTCTGGAGGAAATGTCATACTATCGCAGACTTCCTTCACTACAAATGTCTCCTATACTGTTTCAAGTCTGTCCTCTGCCATTCTAAATAAACCTACTTTTCTTCAATAATCGTCACTCACTAGTCTTACCCATGCCACCTTTTCTTCTCTGTCTTTGACTATCTACTGCACCGACACACTTTATTCGAGCAAATACCCGGTATGTACCTGGCAGATACCTGGAATAAGCCACTACTAACCTCTGACAAGCCCCGTTGCATTTGCCTTCCCAGCCTGGGTTCATGCCTGGCTGATGGGCGGCTGATCTGTTAAATGATAATGATTAGGATTTAATAGGCTGCAATGCTTCGCGTGTCTACCAGATGGCATAAATTCATGAATTGTAATGCAGTTTATATATATATACTGTGCAGTATTGCAGCCAGCGGGAATAAAATGCTTCAATCCCTGCTTGGAAAATAACTCAATGTACTCGGGCAGAAAACAGTCACAAACCTCAATACACCCGGGTATACCCGAATTCGTGGGACTAGCCAAGCTCGAATAAAGTGTGTCGCCAGTGTACACAGACTATTTCTAGACAAAGGTAGATTCCCTCGGTATCCTCCACACATTCTACACCTCTTCCTAACTCTTCTCCTGCCTTCAACTCTTTTTCTGTTGTCTCAGAGGAGGATGTGTCGCTGCTGATCTCCTGTCCCTCTACCACTTGCCGTCTCTACCCCATTCACTCCCATCTCCTCAAACCTCTTGTCCCTACTCTAATTCCTACACTCACACATATTTTCAATTCCTCCCTCAACTCTGGTACCTTTCCCTTATCCTTCAAACATGCAACAGTTATACCCTTACTCTAAAAACGCAAGCTTGACCCTACATGTCTCTCCAATTATCTCCCTGTCGCCCTCCTGCCTTTTTCCTTTAAACTCCCTGAATGCTTTGTAGTCTCTTGCTTGCTCCATTTTTTCACCTCCTATTCTCTCCTAATTCCTCTAGAAACTGGCTTACACACTGCTCACTCCACCGAAACAGCCCATACTAAAATAACTAATGACCTCCATGCTGCTAAAGACAAAAGTCATTACACACTGCTCATATTGCTTGACATCTCTGCAGCTTTTCATACTGTGGACCACCCTCTTCTCCTCCTCCATACTCTTGGTATCCATAAGACAACTCTATCCTGGATTTCTTCACATCTCCCATCGTACTTTCAGTGTCTCCTTTGCTAACACCTCCTCCTCTCTGTGAGAGTACTCCAGGTGTCTGTCCTGGGACCCTTTCTCTTTTCACATACTCTTCAGGTGACTTTATCACATCTCTTGGGTTCAAATATACTTCTATGCTGATGAGACAAATTACTTTTCAACCAGGTGTCCCTCCTCAAGCCATGCATCCAGAATTACTTCTCCTCCCCTGTACATGCCCCTTCCCCATTCCTTATGATCAAGAGGTATCAGGAGTTCTAGATTCACAACATCCTTGACTCTCGTAAGTCACATGGCATCCAGTACCTCTACCACTGGAAGAAGTATGGTCTGTAGGAGAAGTCATGGGTGAATGGCAAGAACATTCCTGTCCCTGCCTTGGTCAGAGGTTTCCACAGCTCTGGAGAGGGGGGGAGGGGGGATACTGTCTGCGGCCGTACCCTTTCAGCATAGGTGTATCTATGAAACTCTGGACATCGTTGTTTCATTGCCTCTACCAAGATGGCCAAAGACAGGAAGTGGCCTCATTTGCCCTGAACCAAGATGGTGAATGATACATTTTGTCTACTTATAGCAACCATTTCTAACTAGCCAGTGCCCAAGCAAGGTGTTTGTTCCCATGGATTGGCATTTAGTCTCTTCCCCGCTTGTGTTTGAGCTTGGACTGCCCTGAAGTTTGCCTTACTCTGCCTGCCCTGACTCATTTCCTGGATTCAGATTTTGCTTGCTTTTTGCCTGCCCTGCTCTTGGACCGTGACTACGTTTACTGCACCGTGCACAGACCTTGGCTTGTTACCCGGATTTTCACCTCTATCAGGACTCGAGGCCTGAGGTCAGTCTCTACATCCTGCCTCAGCCCTGAAGTTCGGCTTCCTGATTCGAGGCGAACACCATCACAGATACATCAGCAGGTAACCCCCAGTAAATTGCTTTTAAAGCTATAACTACTTGTATAAGCAAAATGCAGGTGCAGGCAAAAGATTAATTAAGATTAAGAACCATATTATATATATGCACACTGAAATATATACACATAAGAATATATACTGTATAATATATACACAATATACTGTATACATAAAAATAGTTTATATATGTAACACATACATATACTGGCAAAAAAACATAAGTAATACAACCAAATTCTCTATTCTGAGTATATAGACTTAACTTTACTCTGGGTTTATTTCTGAATTTAAAATAAACACAAAAATCGTCTTACCTTAAGTTTTCTTACAGCATCTCTTACAATTTCTGTACCTTTAGGTTGCTCCACTTCTGTGCTCCCAAGGAACTGTGAATAAATTGTATTTTAATGGAATTAAATCAAATGAAGAGAGCAGAATTTAGAGATCAAATGCAACATGGAATGTTCTGCTTTATCTGCTGTTTTTTTCTGGAAAAAAATATCAAACCTTTAATTTTGTTATTGCTGAAACATGTAAAAATTTATATTTGTATGCTAATAAAAGGTTGCAGAAAATAAAATTGTCAAGAACAATAAAGTAATTAGTTAGTGACATGGTCATGAAAGTTATTATTTGTATGTGTCACCTTTTAGAATCTCTTCTTGACACCCGCAGGTAAATTAATGTTCTGTAGGGTAAGGCTGCGCATATAGTGCCATCGACGGCGACGCGACCGATGACATCACCCATCGCCGTCGCCATTGCGATAGTTGTAATTCAAGTTTAGCCAACGTCACTGGTTACAAGGCCAGTGACGTCATAAAAGGGGAAGGCAGAGGGATGGAGAAGCTCTCTCATTGGCCACAAGGGGAGACCGTCACCGAAAAAATCAAATAACAGTGACTACCAAATTTGTCGCTTGGTCGCACCGTCGCATGTACTATAAGCACCAACGACATTGGCAATGCATTTGTTTTGACGCGACACTGCGTCGCCGGCACTATAAAGCGCAGCCTTAGAATTAACATACGGTATACAGACAAGAATTGACTGCTCAAAGACACAATAATAATCAATAACTAACTGTGGGAGTTGCTACACATTGAGGTATATACTGTACTAATATACAAAAACAAAAAAGGAAGAGAGTAATCCAAAAAGTTATCCCTATTCATGTGTGCACACTGCCTTATTCCTGTAGTTAAAGTTCCATCACTGTAAAATTAGTATGAATCAATTGACACAGGTTAAAACATAACATTTAATAATTCAATTAAAATATAGAGTATATACATGTAACAAGTTACCCCCCACCCTCTGGGAGATTTCACTACTACCTAGTGCTCTTGTGCTGCTCACCTGCTAGGCTTACAGGATACTGAGGGTCCGCCTGTGGTAGTGGGGACGAACAGGACAGACTTTAGGGTTCTTCTCAGTTCTTTACGGGTGCAGCGCCTCCATTCCCTGCAGGCCCCAGCAGAACTGGATACAGTCCCTGCAGGAAAACCCTCCAGTACTCCCCTTGATGAACTGAACTCTCAGGCAGGAGTATAAAACAGGAACAGATCTTTATTGTTCAACAGCATACAACAGGTACACTTCTTCCATGGGTCCCTGGACTCAACCCAGGGAACTTGAGGCCCCAAGAGTCTATCATTAGATCTTTTGTATTCTTAGGTCTGAGCCCCTGATAGGGCAGAACATAAACCCTAAGCCCATCCCACCCTGTTAACCAAAGGAGTCTGCTTACTGCAGGGTAAACCCCAGTTTAACCCTATCACTGCCTGCACTGGTACCAGGGCTTATGTGTTAGGCAGGCATGTAGACAAGAGGATACATGGCTACACACTCTCCTTGGTGGAATCTCACGGACCCCGCTGAGACCCAATTTACACACCATCCCTAAATTGGATAACTTGGAACAATGCATACAGTTTATAGCATACATTTGATGAAAGAACAGTTCATATCATAACAATTTTTAACCAATGAGGTATGTCTGGATCCCTCCCATAACATGGAGAATCCATACCCATTTCAATAATAATATTTTGGGTCAGTGTTCTTAACTAACCTAACCTCTTGGTCTGGAACGGTAACCGAGTAAACCCTCTTGGGACCACGCTCAGGAATATATTCTAACCGGTCCAGGAAGATATTTCTCCCTACCCTCCATACTTGCATGAGATAACATATTTTCTCTTCGCTGAAGTAGCTAGAGATACTACACCTGGACGCTAAGTACTCTAGGAGACCTTCCCGCAACCACCTCTCTGTTGGCTTTTACCTCTCTCATTATGGACTCAGGGATATAGGGGTAGTCATACCCATGGGACTGATGGTAACTTTGAACTATTATCGGGTCAGCCCAGCTGAGTTTGGTTAATTTACTGCCACAGGCCTGGCCCGGTACCACTCAGAATAGTGGTTCGTAAGAGGGCTGTTCTTGGTAGGTTAGGGTTAAACCGGTTGGTTACATCAACCCAAGTTTAATTTCCCTATCCCTTCATCCGAGGGCCACTGCCATCTCTTCCGCAGAGAACTCTCCTTCCTCCCACCCATGATCCACAATGTCCCCACTAAACAGCAAGAACTGTATCCAGTTCATATGATGGACATACCCTTGAAACATGGGGTCCCACCACAACACTACCTTTCCCCACATATGCGTAACACACAGACCCATCAGATTCGGAAACCGCCCTAGAGGGTGTTCCCAATATTTCTGACCCTTCTCTGGAGAAAGCCAGGTACTCAGCCATCCCTCCCCCAGAGGATCATCATCAAACCCAGCCCAGTTCCCCCAGTCCTGGGTAGATTTAATTACCCTCTGATTGTCCTGGGCAAGGTCTGTGGAAGCCTTAAGATCTGCAAGGTCTCTGGTTGTGTCAGTCTAGGTATGTCTACCACGGCCTGTTACCACCAGTACTTGGTGCTTATTAGGGTCCGCAGAGGCCTTATACCCTTGGTGCGGCTGTAAAGACAGGTCAGTCAGGGCCTTATTCACCGGACTGGGTATAGCAATGTTTTCCTCTGCTCCGGCGGTCGCCTCCTCAATGACAACATCCGGTTATATTGGAAGGGTGTTGTCATCTGCGGTGCGAAAATAAATACTGGCTGGTACGTCTCTGATGGATCCCCCCGCTGGAACCTGGGAAGGAAGCACACCTTCACCACTCCGTTGGTCCATTGCACGGGAGCAGGCATGTCCGACGCTTGCCTCTCGAGAAACTGCCAAGGCCTTGGCGCTCCTCCGTTTTGGATACACCATTGCCTTTGATGACGTCATCATTATGGGACTCCGTTCCCTCTTGGGGATGGGTGTCTCCATGGCAGCCACACTCGCGTGACACTCCGCCCGGAGCATCACGGTGGAGCGCCTCCCTTCACTGTCGTCCGATGTTGCTTGGGACTCGCTACCAGGGGAAGAGGACCAGGAGACCTCGCTGTCACTGGCAGCGCTTGCAGGCAGCAGTCCCGCTTCTGCGCCACCAGCGGAAGTGTCTCAGCCTCCTCCTGGATGGTCACCTTACTAGGTAAATTCTTTTTAGATTCTGGAACAGGAACGCACGGGTCCCTTGGAGCGTCCGCTCCCGAAGCTGCGGTCCAGTTCGCTCACATTTGTAGATACGCCACGTCTTCCCTCTGGGCCGGCAGGGGTGGCGACAACACCTTGAGCTTCAGGTGGGGGGTAACACACCGCTGGCACTTAGATCACCTCGCCACCTGGGAAATCGCATCAGGGGCAGATACAGGGTAGAAAACTCTCCCCATTCACTTGCACTACCAGGAAGCATCCTGGTAGTTGATAGTGGGACCCAATAAACTCGGCCATAGTAGGGTATTGTGCGGGAATAGTGGTGATTAGGTCCTGCTCTGCTGACTCACCACGTGCAACTGAGGGTGCAGTAGCTTGCATCCGGCTACGCCCCCAAGGGTGAAACACACTTTGGTAGCACAGTGCCTCCTCCCCCTTGTGGATCCAGGAGTATAGGCGCAATGTCGATGGGTGTGGCTTAGGCATCCACGCCGAATCACTCACAGATGATGGGTGCAGCTTTAGCTTTCGCACCAAGCCCCTCACAGCAGGCGGGGCTTCGCTTCACGTCAATCCCTGCACAATATTGCGAAGGAAAAGCTTGCAACTTTGCAAACTTCCCTACACGGTCCTCCCGATTTTGGCGGGAAACGCTCTTTCACTTGTTGTATTGCTGAAGCTTCTTTTAAAACGGACGTTCTGACCTCCTAATATTTGAGAGCCCCCCTGGGACGCAACACGGGTACAGTTCAATTAACTTAGGGTTCTTCTCAGTTCTTTACGGGTGCCCAGGGAGCTTGAGGCCCCAAGGGCCTATACTTAGCTCCATTATTCCATGGCAGAATAAGGGGTAGTTCTCCACTCCCCTGAGGGAGAGGGTCTCGCCAACACTCTGTACTATCCAGGAACACTACCAAAAGCAGAACCACTAACTTTAGGTTCTGCAGCCCCTTTTGTGCCCAGGGAGAAGGTCTTAGGTCTGAGCCCATGATAGGTCAAGACATAGACCATAACCCCTCCCCATCCCCCTGTCACTCAAAAGGGGTCTACTTACTGCAGGGGAAAACCCAGATTAACCCTAACACTGCCTGCACAAGTACCAGGGTTTATGTGTTAGGCAGGGCAAATTAATAGCCAAGCAGATACATGGCTACATACAAATAATACAACGATGATAAAAATTCAAATGAGGGTGAATTAAGGGAGAGGTAGGGTGGTGAGGGGAGAGCTTACTGTTGACAAGGTAAATGCTAAATATCAAATGAGATCAAAGTACCAAGAGATAATTAGGAGATTAGCTGTCAGATTTAATGTAGGGCCCTGAGGAGGTTGCCAGATGTGCATACCTCTGACGTGTTGATGACAAACACAGCTAAAACAGGCATAAGTAATCCCATCATAAATTAAACATAGATACTCCAATGATAGTAGCAATAATAGTAGAAAGTGGGAATAGTCTCATAAATACATAAATTGCTGTATGTCATCCTACCAGTGACAGTTCTAGGATGGTGTTTGTGCTCTCTCTGTGCTCCATCACAGTCTCTCTCTGTTTCCACTTTCAAATTTCAGATTTTCTAGTCCATGTAGAGGGAGAAAGGGGGTGGCCCGGTATTAGAGGGATTGCACCCCATTTGGCCATCCCCTGACCTCACCAGGGAGACAAGGGGTTAACTGGGCTGAGGTCCAGAAATGTGATTTAACCCTTGTTACAACATGAAAATGTATATTCCCCTGTTCCCATGCTTTATTGTTATATCTGGTTATATCCGTGTCTGCATCACACACACACACACACACTGGGATCCATCCAGGAGTGCAAGGGTTAATAGTTATTCAGTGATTATAGCCCTTTGTGTAATTTTCCCTCCTTTTCAGGCACCATTTTGCAGAGTCCCATAGGCCGCCATTAGAGCTCCATGCATTTCAATGGCGGATCTTGCTGTTTTGGACCTGTTTCCCTCGAAGACCAGCAGATGGCGTCCGAGAGGAGGAGCGGCGGTTTCCCATTGTAAGTCAATGGGCTCATTGACTTCAATGGAGATTCCTCGACGGCGCTTTCCAGGAACGAGTTGGCTGCCGTCCAAACCGCAAAATCGCAAAGCGGATACTTTTTGTAAAAAAGAGCTTTGATCACTGTTAGTCAAGTTCAACGTTAAGTGGCGTGGGAATCTACAGTTCTAGGGCACCCAGAAATAAAATTCTTTTTGCCCCTAGTCCCTAGACCTCCCCCCACTCGACCACCACCGGGTCACCGTATCCTGGACCCCCGAGAAGGGTTGTGCCGAGAGAGCGGGTCACGCCATAGGTTCCAATGGCGGCGGCAGAAACAGCTCAGGAATTCGACTAAGTGTGAAAAGCTGAAAACCATGACTCCATACCTCCGGTTCCGGAGGGTCCAGAGGGCAAGGGTTTGGGGTATCTGTAGGCACTGCTCCGGCATGGCTGCAGAACCATCCTTGACCCTCTTGGACCAACCCGACGGAGTATGGACCCCCTTGAAAGTTCGGGGAATTCTCCCATAGACTACAATGGCGGCCAATTTCCATTGACTGGCTATGGCGGAGAAACCCCATAGACTTCAACGGCGGCGATGCCCCGTTGAAAGTCTATGGCGGCGGATTCCCATAGCCACCAACGGCGGCGGTTTGCCATTGAAAGTCTATGGCAGCGGAGCCCGTTGTTTTCAATGGGGATTTAGTGAAAAACCGTGATTTAATTTACAGTGGAGTTTTTTGTATTAAAATAGGAAACGGTTTAAGTTGTATTTGTGTAACTCCGGTTCCGAAGGTCCTAGCGGGCTGAAACTCGGACCATATGGTGTCCCAGTTCCGGCATTAAGATCTGGGTAGGTTGGACCCGCTAGACCCACCGGAACCAGATATTTTAATATGTGTGTATTTTACTTATAACACTGTATTCCAAGGCAGGGATAAAACCCAGAGGAAATTCCTTTGCATTCAAGGAAGCATATGATCAGAGAGGCGACTCAATGTCTAGGACTTAAGTATTGTTCAAAGGGGTTTGTCACCCTCACTGTTTACCTGAGGGCGCAGACGACTCAAACCAGAACAGTCCATGAGTGTCACATTTAGCACCTCCCAACAAAGAGTTTCCTGCCAGAAATTCCATTTGGTAGACTGGCTGGCATTCTTAATGTAAATGTGGGGCTACAGAAATGAGACCCCAGGTCCTAGTGCGCATGAGCTAATTAGCAGGGGGGCATGGATTAAAATGTGTTCCCACATTAAAGATTGGATACAGGTAATTGTTGTCCAATCACCTGTACTTAATGTTAAGGATAGGGTTACAAAAGAAATATAAACTGTGGTAATCCCTATATCTATTGTCTTCTATACCATCTGAATTGTTACCTGATTGCTGGAGAATTGCTACATGTTACTTCTCATTCCCTACCCCCAAGTAAGTGTACTTCTTGCCTGTTACTGTACTATATTGTGTGTTCACCTATTTAAGGAATAAATATACTTTATTATATCTAAGCCTCGTTCAGTTCAACCCAGTTATTTGGTGTATTATGATAGCCTGTCACAAAGCTCCCGTCACAGTCCAACACCTACATTTCCTGGTCAAGAGATAACATTTCCTGTTCAAATTTCCCTA
Source organism: Ascaphus truei (assembly GCF_040206685.1). NCBI lineage: Eukaryota > Metazoa > Chordata > Amphibia > Anura > Ascaphidae > Ascaphus > Ascaphus truei. Next base: position 53,579,300 of record NC_134489.1, on the reverse strand, counting down.
TCCAAAAACACACTTAAAAGGTGAAGACGTAAATGTAATCACAGTTTTAACTTGTAGGTGGACAAGAGTCTCCTCTCTGTGTGATTTCCTGCTTTCTATCTGTTGTTCTGTAGTTAATAAACTTGCTGCAGTCGGTGTGCTAGTCTGTGGGTGCTGTTCTGCAGTTAATAAACCTGCTGCAGTGTGCAAGTCTATGGGGGTGATGCACTAAGCAGTGATAACTGCTTTTAAGAGCGCTAAGTGGCTTTTAAGGCTGATACAGCCGGCTGTGCGATTTTCTAAGCAGTGATAACAGCGTTTTATTGCCCTTTAAAGGCATTTTTTTCAGCCCTGTGAGCAACACACGTCCGATCAGGCAAAAAACGGAAAAATGTGCAATTTTGTGCCAGTCCGCGTGGTTTGCTAAACAGATATAACTGAATCGTGCTTTAAAAGCACGCCAAAATTGGCGCAAAAGAAGTAAACACGGTAAAAAAATCTATGTTTACCTTTTGGAAGGATGGGTGACTAGGTCTACCGGGTGGGTAGTGGGGGAGGGAGGGTTAACCCCTTAATTACTATAGCGGTTACTATGGTGATTAAGGGGTTAGGGGACATTAGATTGTATTTTTTATTGTTCTGTATTGTTTTTAGCAACGGAGGACATGGACGGTGATGAGGATGAGGACGGCCTTCATTCTGGCAGCCTGGCAGATGTGAGTGCAAGATTTATTTACTTTATTTATGCTGCTTAATGTTGTAATTTAAATGGGCAAATGCACTATTATCCATATTATCCATATCTGGATAATAGTAATTTTGACCATTATTTTTATTTAAAAGTATTTATGTATTTTTGGGGGAGGGCACAGGATTGGTACCGCAGGCAAGCGGGGTGCCCGGACACCTACGGGACCACCGATGGCCTAGTGTATAATTCCTGTACATAAAAAAAATAAGATATTTTATGTATGTTAGGGGTGTATAGGGGTTGTTGGGGGCACAGGGGGTGGGTGTGTTGGGTATTGTAATGTTTATTGGGGGCAATTGTCCCCAATAAACATGCTATTGTGCCTAACCCCTTCATTTCCTTAGCGGATAGCCACTAAGGAATTGAAGCTGCTTTATTGTTTTTTTTTTTTTTTTTAGTAGTGTGCGGGAGCAGGTGTCCCCTGAGCTAAACCGCTTTGATTTCTGGCTCAGGGACCCCCTGCTTCCCAAATTACAGGCTCTGGTATGGGGCATCGGATGCTAGTGTCGCCGACATTTTTTAAGCGACCACGTCGCATGGCATGTAAATAATGGAGGAGATACCGGCACCACATATCTGGGCCTGTAATTCGGGAAGCATGGGGTCTCTGAGGCTGAAATCAATGCGGTTCAGCTCAGAAGACCCCCTGCTCCTGCACAATATTAATACAAATTTTATTAAAGCAGCTTCATTACCATAGTGGATATCCGCTACGGTAATGAATTATTTTTTTATTGTGAGGTGTGTTTTGATACTAGTGTAGGTGAGCAGGGGGTCTCCTGAGCTGAACCACATTGGTTTCAGCCTCGGGGACCCCCAATTCATGAGATGCAGGCACCGTTATGGGGTGCTGGTATCCCCCTGCAGGATTTAAATCCCCCGGTCACGTGACGCGGGAGCTTTAAACGCACAGGGGGGTATCGGCACACCATAACGGGGCCTGTATCTCATGTAGTAGGGGGTCCCCGAGGCTGAAACAATGCGGTTCACCTCAGGAGACCCCCTACACATGTACACTTATTCAAATGTATATTTATACTGCACGATTGCCTGTAAGAGCCCTGCATTGAGACGCAGCGTCTCCATGCACTTCTTACAGGCGGCTTTCTATCAGCTATCGCACTTCACAAGTTTAAGCGCAATAGCAGGGGGGGGAAAGCTCGGGCAAACGGGCATATTTTTGCTCGGCTGGAACAAAATGCACTGAACTTGTTAGTGAATCCCGCTTTTGGCTTCACTTTGTAATGGCCGAGCAAACATTTTCCAATCGGGCGCAAAAGCACACTGCTTAGTGCATGGCCCCCTTTGTGTCTCCCCTGTAGGCTGGCTTACTTAAACAGTGAGTGGCAAGTCTTAACGCCATCTCATAATGGTTGTATATAATAAATATGTCATGGGGCATAGTCAGGACTGAGGCTGTAGGGCATTTTGATATGTTGGTGCACCACTAGAACAAGTTAGGGCCACACAAAGCACTGCATGCCACAGAGGTGAACTGGCATTGCACTAATACAGTCTGATTATATTCCGTGTATACACCGACCCAGAGCTTATAACCAGACCGTACTGCACACTGACCCAGAGTATATAACCAGACCGCACTACAAACGGAATTAGAGTATATAACCAGACCGCACTATAGACAAACACATAGTATAACCTAACAGAGTACAAGTGGGAGGGAGGGGGAAGTGGGGGTGGCACATGGGGGAAGAATGGGTGACACGTTGGGCAGAAAGGGGGCAGAGGTAATGACAAGTGGGGCAGAGGGGGGGACAAAGGGGGTGAAAATAATGAACGTGACGTGCCAATTATGTGTCCTGTTCATTTTTTGTAGAGTTTCAGTGCTCAAGAATTATTCTTCTAAATTCTCTGAACATTTTACCTATACTATATATTGTTGGCTACAGGTGCATGTAATTTGCTAAATTACTCTTTTTATTTAACAGTTGATAAAACTTTTATCTGAAATTGTCGAGAGTGGTCTGTGTTCAGAAAATATTAGGTAACTCTCGGATGTTTGCATGCATTGAGCGTTCCACCTTTGAAGCCCCCTTTTGTTGGTGGATAGAGCCACTTTTTCTGTTCAGGTCTACAAAAGTGACTGTGGACAAGAATGTGGTTCAAACATGTTGCTTTGCGATTTTTAATGCTTGGTTATCATTAAAAATGACTTCCGATGGTTTGACAAAATGTTCTTTATATTGAACCAATGGTTGCTAAAAGTGCCTATATATAATAAATAGTAATAACTATATCTTTGTAGCCCTCTTTCCTGCGCTCTAGAGTGACTACGGGTACTGTACACACCTGTTGGTTCAGGAGATCTGGGCCTCCGCTAGCTGGGAGCCTGGGGTAATAGTTATAGTACTGGCAGCGCCTCTACTTACCCAGGATCCCCAATGAGTAAGATTCCCCTGGGCAAGAACAATAGCAACACACATCAGATTGTAACTGTTTACTACTAAGCATCGATAGAACCTTATCTCATAGGCAAAGCAATAACACACATATAACACACGATGTATCCTTAATCAACTACTGGCAATATAACACCTGTGGCTCGGCCACTCTCATAATGAGAAATGTCACTGTCCCGTCACTGCGTGCCCCCACACTGTGTCCATATAACTAAAGATATGTATATAGGCTCTGTCCTTTGGTCACTCCACCTAGTGTCCCCAAAGAGTGGTCCCTAAGGCGGGATCAGCGCCTGTTGACCGGTGTTGTTGCACTTAGTAAATACCTTCCGGTCACTGGGGTGACCGGCAACAACTTCACAAAGGATCCGCCGATCCAGCGCAGTCTCTCACGAGTAGGGGATGATGCACAGCAGCCTGGGCCCAAACGACTGTCACCAACCGCAGCGCCGCAACACTGTGTCCCTATCTGTCTATGCAGTAAAGGGCATGAGTCGCTACCAATATAAAGCGTCCCTGCAGCACCACAAGCTATGGTGACTCAGGGAATACACTGTGGCCTGAGGGGGAATCTGCCTACGCAGGTGGGTCACTGACCCCCTGCACACACACTACCTCTCCCCTTGCTCCCCGGTGCCCTCTGGATAGCGTGGTCTCTCCCCCACGCTTCCCTTTCGTGCCTCCCGTGATCCCTGCACTCCTATGCGCTCCCTGGTGTCAGGTGACTTCGCGGAGGCTCCTGGGAGTTGTAGTTTACTTGCTAAGCCTCTTCTGATTGGTCGGCCGTTCGCGCTTTGCACTGAGCATGAGCGAACCCTCTCCGCTCTGACAGCCGCTCCTGACTATTGCGCAACAACATGGCGGCGCCCTTTGCTGCCGGGCCGTTGCGGAACCTTCCAAACACTTCCTCCAGATACATGCTGCAGCGAGGGTAGAAAGGTAGAAAGAAACTGAGACATCCCTACATTTACATAGTGCTTTTCTCCCAATTGGACTCAAAGCACTTCACTGTTACAAAAAGGAAAAAACAAGGAAACATATAAGGCTATAAAAGAGACCAAATACAATCAAAGATACAATACAGGATGGGTCGATACTGAAGCTACTGTATTAAATGCCAGACAGGTTGTGGTTAATTGAATGCCTGGGTAAACAGGTAGGTCATGAGCCTGTTTTTACTTCCAGAGAGAGTGCCTCTTGGACTGTATGAGGCAGACTATTCCAAAGAGTGGGAGCAGCATGGCTTAAAGCCCCAAAGGAATTAAATAAGATTCTGGGGACTGTTAGGAGTCCTTTATCTGCAGATTTAAGTGAGGAAATGGTAATATAGGGAACTAAAAGCTCTTTCAGATAGCTAGGACCCTGGTCATGTAGTGCTTTGAATGTCAACAAGCCAATCTTAAAATAAACTCACAATTTTACATGCAGCTACTGTAGTGCAGGTAACGGAGAACGGGTGTCATGTGGTAAGAACAGGTCTGGTTAGTTTACAACCTGGCCTTAGCATTCTGCACCAGCTGCAGGCAAGTGCAGCTCTTTTTCCAGAATACATCTAATAATTTTAGATGTATTAGTTCTTTTATTGTCTCTTAGCGATTCATCTTTATTGCAATTGAGTGCTCATTGATTGCTTTTGTCAATGGGCCTATGCTATAGCCTCAAGACCCCCAGTCAGAGTGAAACGCCTTTTGGGGGGAGTGGGGGGGCCGTATGAATTTTAAGTGACGTCAGACATCATGGGGGCAGTGCTAGGAGGAGGGAGTGTGAGGGAGCACAGAGAGAGCACAGACACTGTCCTAAAACTGTCACTGGTGTGGCGACATACAGCCATACATTCACAGGCATAGTAGTCTTTATTTATGAAACTATTCCTTCTCAGATATTATTGCAAGTATCATTAGAGTATTAATGTTTAGTTTAGGGATTACCTTTCCCTACCTTAGTTGTTTTAGTTAGCACCACGTCAAAGGTATACACATCTGGCAACCTCCTCAGGGTGCTACATTACGTCTGACAGCTAATCTCCTAATTATTTCTAGTTACTTTGATCTCATTTGATATTAAGTATTTACCTTGTCAACAGTAAGCTGTCCACTCACCCCCCACCCTCTTTTCCCTTAATTTCCCCCCTTTTTAATTTGTATCATAGCTGTATATATAGTTTAATTGAATCATTAAATGCTATGCTTTAATCAGTGTCAATTGACTCACTCATTTATAATAATATTAAAAGAAAGATTCAAGGATTCAGACTTTCCAAGAGTCTGTAGAAGAATATACAAAGGAGATTTTTAGGCCCGAAAAATCTCATAGTGATGATAAATGTAGATAAAAGCCTTTATTTTTCCGATCACCTGACCCACCGTATATGAGAGGTCCTATAATAAAACTTGAAAATCAAAGAAAGAGAACAACCATAGTGTAAAACCTTTTACTACAATAAAAAAATATTACATCTTTCCATTGTACTGTCTGGCATGTAGTCCTTCTGACCACCCTTGCCCTACACATACACTGGCGACACACTTTATTCGAGCTCGGCTAGTCCCACGAATTCGGGTATACCCGGGTGTATTGAGGTTTGTGACTGTTTTCTGCCCGAGTGCATTGAGGTATTTTCCAGGCAGGGATTGAAGCATTTTATTCCCCCTGGCTGCAATACTGCACAGTATATATATATATACTGCATTACAATTCATGAATTTATGCCATCTGGTAGACACGCGAAGCATTGCAGCCTATTAAATCCTAATCATTATCATTTAACAGATCAGCCGCCCATCAGCCAGGCATGAACCCAGGCTGGGAAGGCAAACACAACGGGGCTTGTCAGAGGTGAGGAGCGGCGCATTCCAGGTATCTGCCAGGTACATACTGGGTATTTGCTCGAATAAAGTGTGTCGTGCAGTATGCGTTTCACTATTATCTTAAGCGCCATTGGAGCTCCATCCGTTTCAATGGCGAATCTTGCTGCTTTGGTCCTGTTTCCTGTGAAGACCAGCAGATGGTGACCGAGAGGAGGAGCGGCGGTTTCCCATTGTAAGTCAATGGGCCCATTGACTTCAATGGAGATTCCTCGACGGTGCTTTCCAGGAACGAGTTGGCTGCCGTCCAAACCGCAAAACCGCAAAGCGGATACTTTTTCTAAAAGAGAGCTTTGATCACTTAGCAGTCAAGTTCAACGTTAAGTGGCATGGGAATAAACAGTTCTAGAGCACCTAGAAATAAAATTCTTTTGCCCCTAGTTCCTAGACCTCCCCCCACTCGACCACAACCAGGTCCCCGAATCCTGGACCCCCGAGAAGGGTCGCATCGATAGAGCGGGTCGCGCCATAGGTTCCGATGGCGGCGACAGAAACAGCTCAACAAAACATCTAAGTGTGAAAAGCTGAAATCTATGAATCCATATCTCCGGTTCCGGAGGGTCCAGAGGACCAGGGCTTGGGGTATCTGTAGTCACTGCTCCGGCATCGCTGCAGAACCATCCTTGACCCTCTTGGACCAACCCGATGGAGTATGGACCCCCTTGAAAGTTCGGGACTTTTTCCCATAGACTCCTATGGCGGCCAATCTCCATTGACCGGCTATGGCGGAAAAACCCCATTGACTTCAACGGCGGCGTTGCCCCGTTGAAAGTCTATGGCGGCGGATTCCCATAGCCGCCAACGGTGGCGGTTTGCCAGTGAAAGTCTATGGCGACGGAGCCCGTTGTTTTCAATGGGGATTTAGTGAAAACCCGTGATTTAATTTACAGCGGAGTATATTGTATTAAAATAGGAAATGGTTGTAGGTGTATTTGTGTAACTCCAGTTCCCGAGGTCCTAGCAAGTCGCAAATTGGACCACATGGTGTCCCAGTTCCGGCATTGAGAACTGGGGAGTTTGGACCCGCTGAGCCCAATGGAACCGGACATTTTAATATGTTTGTGTTTTACTAATAACACTGAATCCCTAGGCAAGGACAGGACCCAGAGGAAATTCCTTTGGGACAAAGGACAGCAGATGGCCAGGGATCGTCCTAATGTCTAGAGTTTAAGTGCTGTTCAAAGGAGTTTATCACCTCCACTGTTTACATGAGGGCGGAGATGACTCAAACCAGTGCAGTCTGTAAGTGTCACCTTTTACACCTCACAAACAAAGAGTATCCTGCCAGAAACTCCATCTGGTAGACTAGCTGGCATTCCTGATGCAAATGTGGGGCTGCAGAAATGAGACCCCAGAGTTTTAATGCGCATGTGCCAACTAGCAGGGGGGCATGTATCAAAATGTGTTCCCACGTTAGAGAGTGGCTACAGGTAATTGAAGACCAATCACCTGTACTTAATGTTAGGGATAGGGTTACAAAAGATATATAAACTGTGGTAATCCCTATACCCATTGTCTTCTGATACCATCTTGATTGTACCTGATTGCTGGAGAATTGCTATGCAACATACTTCTCATCCCCCATCCCCAAAGTAAGTGTACTTATTGCCTGTTACTGTACTATATTGAGTGTTCACCTATCCAAAGGAATAAATATACTTTATTATATCTAAGCCTCGTTCAGTTCAAACCCAGTTATTTGGTGTAACTTACAACCTGTCATAAGCCATCGTGACAGTTTATGCGTCCCAATGTGATTTATTCACCTACATTTGTTGGTGCAATGTGTGAATTGTAATCTTTTTTATTCACACTATGGGGCCTATTCAGTAAACTTCGATAAGTAACGTATTGACTGGCAAGAGTACTTTTCAAGCTAATTAGTTTGAAAATGTCTTCCTATCGATTGATAGCACTTTCACTCAGACAAACCGAGTCGTAGCTCAAAAAAATATCCAAAATGTAATTTTTTGCCAGGCAGTTTTAAAATGCACATTGCGGCTTAAACTTGCATACTCTGATCTTACCACCTACAGGATGGTGAGATTGGAATCTCGATGTGCATATCAAGGAGAAAAATGTATTCTTACATAGAAGACGGGAGTCTATGGAGTTGGTCCGCATTCATTTCAGCTCTGTAGACACCCTGCTTCAATCCAATGTAATAAAAATACATTTACAGCCAGCCACATTACCTTAGTTGCTAACCTCTAATGTAATTAAGGGGTTAAATAGCAGGTTTTAACCCCTTCATTACCTTAACGGTTACTACTGATAATTTAACGGAGGGATTAACCACTCCCGCTACCCACCCATGAGGCCTAAACACCCACCATGGGACAAATACCACCTTCATAGTTGCCCAGGGTGGGTGGTTAATCCTCCCAGGAAGGATTAACCCCTCTCTTACCTTAGCGGTTACAACCGCTAAGGTAATGAAGGTGTTAACCCCTCCCACAAAGCCTAAATACCAACTTGGGGCAACCATGCAAATAATCAATACAGTGCAATACAATAAAATACATTACTATAAAAAAAAAGATTCTAGCCATTAATTCCATTGCTTTTCACTGTGGTAATCTATGCCCATAATGGGTCACAGATAGCCACATTGGCACGTAATGGCTACTCAACAACACCCTCTACCCCCAACCCCCTCCAGTCTACTCACTGTGGACTCCTCTGCTAACAACTGAAGCATTAAAGTCTGCACATCATGCTATTCTTCAAGTAGAGGATTATTGCTTTGTGGGTCCAGAGTTGGTGCCGCAGTTGGATGAGTAGGATGATTCTTCATTCCGGCAAAGGTAAGATACACATTGATTGTATTTTTTTTAATTGTGCATTTTTTTTAGGATGCCCATTGATTGGCAATGTTTTTATCTATCTCCTATATGTAACCACATTGACAATCAATGTATTTTCTTTTGTCAAGTGTTTGTTTTTATTTCATTATAATGTATTTTTTTATGGGTTTTCTTTTGGTTGCCAATTCATTGCCATCATGGCTATCTGTGCCCTCATTGTGTGCAAAGGTTACCACAGTGACAATCAATGGGTTATTGCCCAAGGTGTCATGTATTGTACTGTGATGTCATTTTTATTTTATTGTGTATTTATTTATTTTTTAAAACAAATGGGCAAAAGTGCTATTAGCCATATTTAGCTACTAGTGCTTTTGCTCATTTGTATTTGTGGTGATGGGGGTAGAGAGAGTGGGGGATGCAGATTGTTGCCCCAGGGAGGGGGTTAGGTCTCCCCGATGGGTAGCGGGAGGGTTAATCTCTTAATTACCATAGCAATTAATAACCGCTAAGGTGATTAATGGTTACTGGCCAGGAGGTTTTTTTTACTGTTTGTGCCATGAAATACACCAGGAGGATCAGGGGGATCAGGAGTACCAGGAAGACGAAGATGAATGAAGATGGCCTTCATCCTGGCAGGGGTAAGGACAACTTCTATGTAGTATAGGGTTTCTGGCTAATATTATTGGTGTTTGGCAGAACACTCAGGATGAGATTCCCACTACGGTTTGTTGCAGGTTAACGCATCTGATCTACAGTATTGCTATTGCGTTGAATGGCAGTTTATGCCAAATCGGGTGTGTTAACCTGCAAAGAACCATAGTGAATCTCCCCCATAAACTCCCACAGTAATTAGATAAAAAAAAAGAAAAGATAATTGCATCATGTAACCCTTGTTGTCCTTTGCTGTTATATGGTTACTTAAGATATAGTACGTATGACTTTTCAGCTACTTTAAATCTCTCATGCATATTTATTATATGACTACAGTATGTGAATTATGATTATGTGATATATATGAATTTTAAGATCTTAAAAAAACTCTGGTCATTATGAGGAAATTCACCTAGAAAAGTGATAGGTATGATTAATGTTATTTTAAAGCCTACATTTACATAAAATTGGTGCAAATAGCTCTGAACATTATTGACTGCAATGGTATTTCTATATTTGAAGAAACATCCCCAATCACTACTGTACATTTCTCTTTTTAAAATGTTGGGTCACCAGTTACCAGTAGAGAGCAGTGCAGGAGCTGCTATGAATGTATAAGTATTGTTACTATACCTGTCAAACAGTAAGTATTTTAAGATTAACCAGTATAAATTAGGCTTTCATCTAGAATTACAAATTTAATCTTGTGAATCAGAGTTAAACAATAAAGGCAGTTTAAACACCTTGTGTACGTATCACTCAAAGAATTGGGAAGTGTAAAAGAAATGCTTCATAAATATATTAACTTTTTGGGTTAATTATAGTGCTTCAAATCTAAAACTCCTTTAACAAAGCAATCATAGTTACATAGTTATATAGTAAATAATGTATAAAGAAGACGTACGTCCATCGAGTTCAACCTTAGTTCAATGCTAAATGAGCAAGGTACTCATCCTATGTTTATAGTTATTGTGATCCAGAAGAAGGCAAACAAAAACACTAGTACTGATTCGACCTGCTGGATGTTGGAGGGAATGGAGACTTGATTTCAGAGCTCCTCTCCCACCGGCACTATTAAAGCAATTACAAGCGGCAAAAGCGTGATTCTACCTGATTACTACACAGCACATCTTTTATAAACATCCAGAGATGCCGATTAGCAAAACAGCTCGATCCAAAGGCCAACCGGTTACCACTTTTTTCAAGAAAAACGGAGCGCCCCCACCCGAAAATAAAGAGATCCCTGGGCAGACATCAGACAAGGCCCCTGCTGTGGATCCTCCTGTGGAGGAGGAGGGGGATGAAGATATAGTCCGGCGCAAAGACCTAAAAGCATTTTGCGCAGATATGAAGAAATTCTTCATGACAGAACTTTGGGCGCTTAGAAAAGACCTAGATGCTCTCGGAGAGCGTACTGACTCCATTGAAACTAAAATGGACGAGACAACCACCGCCATAGCTGAAACACACGACCAGGTCACTGCTTTAAACGACAGAGTCAGATTTTTAGAAGATAAGGCAGAGGACGCCGAAAACCGCGACCGGCGGTGCAACATCTGGCTACGGGGGGTCCCTGAAAATATAAATGACCCTGAAGATTTTACCAATACTGCACCGACACACTTTATTCGAGCAAATACCCGGTATGTACCTGGCAGATACCTGGAATGCGCCACTCCTGACCTCTGACAAGCCCCGTTGCATTTGCCTTCCCAGCCTGGGTTCATGCCTGGCTGATGGGTGGCTGATCTGTTAAATGATAATGATTAGGATTTAATAGGCTGCAATGCTTCGCGTGTCTGCGCGCCCGTGCCCCAGCGTCTGCGCGCTCGTGCCCCAGCGTCTGCGTGCCCCAGCATCATCACCCATAGCCTTTCCCCACATAACCTGCACTCCCCGCCTTCTCGCGAGATCTCGGTCGCGGACTAGTGACGTCAGAGCGACCGGGACTTCTCTGCAGGAGGCGGTCCCCCCGCGGCCCCGCATGGAGTGGGAGGGAGACTGGGAGATCGAGCCCCTCTCCCTGCTGTCGGGTCTCGGCCCGCTTTCCTGGGGGGTCCGGGGAGGTCAGATAGCCCAGCGTCACCGCCCAGCATTACCATCATGTGCACAGCACTACCTGCACAGCACACCCCAGCACCACCTACACAGCACACCCCAGCACCACCTGCACAGCCCAGCACCACCTGCACAGCCCAGCACCACCTGCACAGCCCAGCCCAGCATTACACACACATCCCAGCATCACCTACACAGCACATCCCAACACCACCTGCACAACACAGCCCAACATCACCTGCACAGCACAGTTCAACATCACCTGTGCAGCCCAGCTCAGCACCACCTGCACAGCCCAGCATTACACACACATTACACACACATTCCAGCATCACCGCCCAGATCGTTGCCCTCCGCACGGTGCATCCACAAGCTCCTAGTGACGTCAGTGCAGCGGGGGCTTCTCTACAATAAGCGGTTCCTCCACAGCCCCAGATGGAATAAGAGGGGGAGAGGGAGACTTGGAAGTCGAGCCCCTCTCCCTCCTCACGGGTCTCGGCCCGCTCATCTGGGGTACCTGGAGGATATGTATGGGTCTAGTTACCACCAAGCATGTCCCTGCCCCCCACACAATACACAACACCCAACAAACATAAATAAATAAAGATCATCTCCATGTTAAACATTGCCCCACATAGGGTGACACAGGGTCTGGGAATCACACATGAAAGAAATTAAATCCATATGATCCCATATAACAGGGATGATTAACATTTTATTAAAAAATAGTAGTATATATGGAGAAGATATGTTATATGGGTTAGAGGTATTTTATTGTTATGTTGAGTACATATGTATATATATGTATGTGTAGGTGTACATATGTTTGTGTATATGTGTGTTATTACATATTACTATATACGCTATATAAGATTCCGCTATGACAAATATCTGCTATTTCGGTTTGGCTGTATACGGTGTGCTACGAGAAGGTCTATTATGTCACGTCATAAGGACTACATCAGTGATGGAGACTTTTCAGCACATGCGGATTCGTTCGATATAAATATATTTAGATATCTCTATATGAAGAAGCGGGTTATATGGAGGATACATACAATACAATTGACATATTATTTGTCTCTACGGATTGAAATTACCGCATGTATTGTATCCATATGCTAATGTTTCTCGTGTCATATCTGCCATATATGTTCGGGAAGATGATGTGCAGACACATATATATACATGTTTAAAATTTCATAAGTTAGCTTAATAAAAGCTGTTTAGAAGCTGTTCACATTAGATAAGATTACAAACATAAGGGCTCAACGGCCTAAGGTTACTGTTATTTTGCCAAGGTTAATCCCGCTAACCCCATTACCAGTAATAGCACTATCTAGATTACAATCGGGATTCAAGGTTCATGGTCATTAAGGTCACTGTTAGTGGCACTGAGTTGATGTCACTATCATTTTATGTTGCAGTTCACAAAATATGCTTTGCTTTTTCCTTTTTGAAAAGTGCCGGGGGAGATACTCCCCTTCGAGCATGTGTCCCCTTCATCGGTCCCCAAATATGAGGGACCGATTCCAAGACCCAGGGTGGGATGTCTTCAACACAGGAGACTGGCCCATCTTTAAGATGGAGTCAGAAGACCCACCCTCTGGGCACAGGAGCTACTCTCGGGGGCTCCCGAGATACGCCCTTGTTTTTTGTTTATCCCTTTTTACAATTTTATTATTATTTTCTTTTTCCCGTTTTAGCCCTCTTGTCGCTTCCCCTGTCTTGTCTACCTTTCCCTGCCCTCTCCCTTTCCCTTCCCTCTCCAGGGAGCATAGATTCCACCCAGAGCGTCTAGCCGACACGATAGTTTGGGACACATCCGCCAGAAACCTCAGATATAATTTCACAAGTAAGTATGCAGATCACTATATATATCATTCCCTGCTTCGTAATACATGGCGTTAACATTAATCTCTCACAATGTGAAGGGCTTTAATAGCCCAATCAAAAGAAAGCTTGCTTTTACAGATTACAAGAGAAAACAAGCGGATGTGCTATTTCTACAAGAAACACACTTTAGTAATAATAGCTCCCCCAAGTTCCTAGATAGGGGCTTCTCCCAATTTTATACAGCATCAGCATCGGTCAAAAAACGTGGGGTAGCCATCGTATTTAACAACTCAATCCCATTTATTCTCCAGACAATCAAAAAAGATATAGATGGTCGTTATATCATTGTAACAGGGACCATACATGAGCAGCCTATTACGTTGGCCTCCCTCTACGCGCCCTGTACACAGGATGCGTCCTTTTTTGACAGATTCTTCCGCCTGCTAAACTCAGCAGCTAAGGGATACACTATAATAGCAGGAGATTTTAACATCACAATGCAATCTTCAATAGACAGATCAGGGGGAAATGACTCCGATAATAAAAAAGCTCAAAATTCCCTGCACAATGCCCTGAAAGATAATCAATTAGTAGACATATGGAGGGAGCTCCACCCTACGGCAAGGGACTACACTTTCTTTTCCCACCCACACACCTCATATAGCAGAATCGATTATCTCTTCGTTTCATGCCACCTGGTCCCTAAGGTCAATCATACAAAGATTCATGATATTTCATGGTCTGACCATGCACCAATTGAGCTCAGGTGCAACAATATTCAGACCAATAGACCAGGCGCAAACTGGAAACTTAATGAATCTATTCTTAAAATACCCGAAACCTGCGAAACGATAGGTCAAGAAATAACTCAATTCTTTGAGATAAACACAGGCTCTGTGGAGTCCCATATGACTTTATGGGAGGCTCATAAAGCAACGCTAAGGGGCATAATAATTAATCTCACTGCTAAAAGAAAACGAGTGAGGGATTCCAAAATTCGGACGCTCCAATCCAAATTGTATTCCCTTTCATCGAGTCATAAGACCAATCCCGATCTACTTACGACACAGGAACTTAAAGATACAAAAATTGAATTAAATATGTTATTGACTTCCCGGGCGGATAACTCCCTATGTTGGTCTAAGAGGAAGTTTTATGAAAAAGCTAACAGGCCGGATACGATGCTGGCGCGCGCACTGAAAGATAGGCAATCTAAGTTTAATATCCAAGCTATACGCTTAAAATCGGGTGTACTTACGGCCAATCCTAAAAAAATAGTGGAAGAATTCGGTTCATTTTATGGCTCCCTATACGACGGTAAGAAGGTGGCACACAATAACAACACGAGCAGCGCACTAAGAGATTTCTTAGCCAGCTCAAAACTGGAGAGATTGACAGAGCTAGACAGAGAAGCTATGGGCGCTGACTTCACATTGGAAGAAGTGTCACAGGCCATCAAGGAGCTTAAGCCATCAAAGGCACCAGGCCCTGATGGCTTTTCGGGGCTTTATTATAAGAAATTTTCCGAATCACTTGCTCCGAGGCTGCTCCAAATGTTTAATGCTATCTTAGCAGGAGCCCCTATTCCTGGGGACATGCTGCGGGCGTCTATATCACTTATACATAAACCTGGCAAGGATCCGCTAAATTGTAAAAGCTATAGGCCAATATCTCTAATTAATACCGATATCAAAATATATGCGAAATTATTGGCCAACAGATTAAGTCATATCCTACCCAGACTAATACACCCAGATCAGGTCGGTTTTGTTAAGGGGAGGCAGGCAGCGGATAACACCCGACGATTTATTGATCTGTTGGAATTGGCTAACAAAAATAACACACAAAGCATGCTATTAAGTCTGGATGCAGAAAAAGCTTTTGATAGGATAGACTGGCCATACTTAAAAGAGACGCTCGCGGCATTTGGCTTCGGAAATCGGGTGAGTAGAGCGATTATGTCACTATACTCAGGTCCAACCGCCAGGGTCATACATCAGGGCTTCCCCTCGGTCCCATTTCAAATCCAGAGTGGCACAAGACAGGGATGCCCTTTATCTCCCCTCCTGTTCACCCTATGTATTGAACCCCTCGCGGCACGAATTCGAGATAGCCCGGATATCTCAGGGTTAAACGTTTACTCCCAATCACATAAAGCGGCCCTGTATGCTGATGATATCCTATTAATCATCTCCAAACCCCTTACCTCATTACCTAACCTGTTTGACCTACTGGATAAATTCTCCAAGGTCTCAGGTTTCAAGATTAACCAATCCAAATCTGAAGCTCTGAATATCAACCTCCCTAGGCATACAGAGAAATTACTGAAACTAAATTTCAATTTTAACTGGCAAAAGAACTCGATAAAATATTTGGGGACCTATATCACCAAAGATGCAAAAAGCATCTATAAAGCAAATTATCCCAAACTGATCTGGACTCTAAAACAAGACCTAATCAGATGGTCTTCCAAGAAGATTTCTTGGATCGGAAGGATTCACAGCGTTAAGATGAATCTACTTCCCCGTATCCTATACCTCTTCCAGACACTACCTGTGCCACTCAAACTGAAGGACATACTCTCACTTCAGTCTGGAATATCTAATTTTATCTGGGGAGGTAAAAAACCGAGAGTAAATAAATTATCTATGAAGAGACCTATCTTAGCGGGTGGCCTAGCGGTACCCTGCCTGTTGTCATATTTTAAAGCGGCTCAATTAAGCCAGGTCATACAATGGCATTCCGACCACAAATTAAAAAGATGGGTTGAGCTCGAACATGCGGCTTGCTCCCCTTTAGAGCTTAAGAATTTGATTTGGCTACCTAAAACATCAAGGAAAAACACTATTTTACCGCTCACCTCAATGGCTAACTCCTTATCTGTTTGGGAAGCATCAAGATTAAAAAACTCACTTACTTCAGCAAATTCCCTGATGTCACCCATTTGGAATAATCCCAGCTTTGCACCGGGTCTTATTGGTCATAATCACTCAATTTGGAAACAAAAAGGCTATACTAGACTCAAAGATCTGGAGGGCCATGATCTAAAAATTAAATCTTTTGACCATCTCAGACTAGAAAAAGACATTCCCCACGCTGAATTCCATAAATACCTCCAGCTCAGATCATTTTATAATAAATTTGCCCCATACCCCCCATTGACGAATTTTGAAAAGCTCTGTCGGGCAGAAACCGACACTAAGGGACTCATATCTACGATATACAGAGAGGTAGTCGAACCTGCAATCTCAAAGCACCAATCACCTACATTCCGTACCCAATGGGAAAGGGACCTGGGGGAGACCTTGGACGACGAAGAGTGGAATGCTATATTCCTAGGAGCCGCAAAAAGTTCTATATGCACCACACTGAAGGAGAACGCATATAAAGTTCTTATGAGATGGTACCTCACCCCACTCAAATTATCTAAGTTTGTACCAGGGTCCTCCCCATTGTGCCCTAAACAATGTGGAGGAACAGCTGACCTGTTACATATGCTGTGGTCTTGCCCGCTGATATACCCGCTATGGGAAAAGATCAGAAATTGGATCCAGAGAGTATTTGATCTCACTATTCCCCCAGACACTTGGCTGTTTCTCATGAACAGACCCCTAAAGGGCCTATCAAAATCACACAATAAACTAATTGCACATTTTGCTCTAGCTACGCGGTGCGAGATCGCAGCACTATGGAAACGCCCCGATATTCCAATTATCCCAAAGATTCGGAATCGTATTTGGTTTATCTGCCAGATGGAAAAGCTAACGAGCTTAGTTAATGACACTGGCGACAATTATCTAAAAGTTTGGGCCCCCTGGCTTGCCCAAACAGACATCCCTGGGGTAGAGCGTAACACAATTTGGCTATAATAGTAATAAATGCGTTCTCCTTTGGGGGCATGAGAACCAACCCCACGCCTAGAGCCTCATACTCCTTACGCCCAATCACTTATTCTACAGAAAGGCCTCACTAGTTGATACATAATCCTCACGCTGTCCTGGTGTTCCCCAGATATATTCTTGTCCTTGGATACACCTTCCCCGTCACCCCCTCCTTTACCTCCTCCCCCCCCCCCCCTCCCTTTTTTTTTTTTTTTTTTTGTTTATTTGTTTATATATTATTATTTACCCCAGTACCTTACACATGACGATTCCCACTCACGTGGTTAAGTAGGGCTCGAAAAACTATGTGAGTTTATTATGCTTTTGTTATTGTATATGATATGCTAAATATGCACCTGATGTCTTTTTTTTTATGTATATCATGCATTTATGTATAATAAAATACAAGTTATAAAAACACTAGTACTGTCTTTGTCCAAAATATTCTGAGAGCCGCAACACATGCATGAATATTACACCCCCACAAACACATACATATTCTGTACACACACTAATAGGTATATACTGTATAAGCATTAACATACGACAAACTAAATCAGAATTAGGGAAAGGAAAAAAATATGTGGGGGAATAAAATGCATCTCACAATAATAAGTCCCTTTATTAGTTTTTTCATTGTTTTTCTATGCAAAACAGTTTTCATTTATCATTTCCACCCTTGGGCAAAAAAACGCAAAATTAATCAAAATATGCTTGGTCCTGTGTATTATTTACTTCCCCTCCCTCCTCTCTCACCCCACTCTCACTCAATCCCCCAACATACTCAATTCACCACTCCCCCCACTACACTCACACATATTTAATAACTCCTCTGCCCTTCTCACATATAAATAAGTAAATAAATAAATGGAGAGAGAAAAATCGCCTATTGAGAGCAGCCTCTGACTATTGGAGTCATTAATAAAGGCTAATTATCAAGTATACAGTATTCCCATGTTATTTAGGGCACTTTCATGCTGCATTAACATACCAAACACATTTAAGGCACATTCATGAAATTTCTAATGTTACTGATGTAAATGTCAAATTATATATAGAAAAGTTGCATTCACGTAATACTAATATGGCAAAGGTACAATGCACAGTCCATTACTAATCTACAGAAAATCTCCAGGCTGCAATATTGGGGCAATCATATTACAGTATACCAGTTCTACACAAGAAAAAAAAAAGCATAGTTCTAAATTTAAGTTTTGTCATTGACGGCAGACAGGGTTGACCCGGAGACCAGGCACTTAATTCTGGGCTACAGCTCTAGCCTGTCAATCTTCGGTGGCAGCGAGGTGCACGTGCTGTGGCGGCGTATCCGGCATTCTCTGGTATTCTCCTGCAATTCCCCTTCAAACTGAAGTGAACATGGCTGCGCAGCGTCAAATGGCGCCATGTTGCCATGACAACGGAATGCCACGTGACATGACACTACACGACACCATGGCAACGTGACATCGCGTAGCACCATGATGTCGCATAGCGTCCTGTTGTCATGGCAGCGCGGCGTAATTTGACGCCACACAGCCAAGTTCACTGCAGTTGGAGGGGGAAATGCAGCAGGATGCCGGGAGGCGCTGCAGCAGCACCGCGCTGCACCAAGGGAATTTTTTTTTCTCTGGGTTGTTCTTCAGTAGAAGGTGGCAACCCTGACGGCAAACCTGGAGTAAAAGAAGCATCTAATTTATTAGAGATTTTGATAGATACCCTCAACTATATCCTCTGATTCTTTCTAACATTCTGACAAACAGGGTGACAAAAACGTGAATGGCTGCAGCGTTCAGCTAGAGGTGAGAGGAAGATACACTATCGTCATTAAACCTTCACTGCCAGGGAGTCTATAATGCATTGGACTCCTCAAACCCCCCACCAGTCACCGGACCCCGCAGCCATCAGTTCCAACCATCCCCAAGGTATGTCTACTTTTTTATATATTTATGTATTGGGGAAGAGGGGGTCTTTTTATATGTATTGGGGGAGTACTATTCTACCGTGGGAGATCTCTTCCATATCACAGGAGCCTACGGCAGATAGAGGTGCTGCACTGCTAAGTATATTGTGGGGTATGGACCCCAGAAGCCTGTTCCTAAAGTCCCAAAGTTACGGCGGACGACTCGTCCCTTCTGTTACCAGCAGGTATGCACCACAAACACACAGTAATGGCCCCAATCTGCGATTGCGTGGGGGGAAACACCGTTACACTTGTTTTTGACCAGATTTCATCTCTTCCCATGTTATTTCGCCCCTATTATATATTGCCCTTTCATTCACTGTTGCCATTATACTTCGATGTGGGGAGGGGTTTGGATATGGGGAGTGGAAGGCAGCAGGGCGTTAACTGGGATAGCGAGAGCTGGGACCGCCACTCCCCAGCTGTTGGCCTGCCTCTCCCTCACTCTCTCTGCCCCTAGTGCTTGTTGGGCCTCTCTCTGATGTCACAGCATGCCAGAAGCTGGGCTCTCTCATGAGAGAGCTTGTCGCGGGACAGTGAGAGAGACCTGCAGCTGGGAACAGGGGTCCGCCAGCAACGAGACGACCAGCAGCTGGGAAAAGAAGTTGGGACCTGCCAGAGGTCAGACCCAACTGCTTTGTCCAGACGCCGGGCCCTGGTTCTTCCGAGATCTTCCCAGCTGTGGGGTGGGTTGTTATATGTATTTGGGGAGTAGTGTTTTGTTTGTATTTGGTGGGTGGGAGGTGTTTGTATGGGGGGTTGTATGTATTTTGTGTGTGTGGGTGTAATTATTGTGGAGGGATTGTGTGTGTGTAGCCGGGAGAGGGTGGGAAGGAATGAGTGCAAGGAGGGGGGGATTGAGAGAGTGGGAATGAGTGAGACGGAAGGTAATTGATTGGGGGGAGAGCAAGGAGAGAGGGGGTGTAAGAGCGGGAGTGAGGAAGAGAGAGGGGTGAGGGGAGAAAGTGAGTCAGGAAGAGAGGGGGCAAGAGTATGACAGGGGCGAGAGAAATACATGGGAAGAGGGGGGAAATAGAGCAGAGGGCTCACAAGGCATGTGAAATGGGGGGCTCGAAGGACCACCGACAGGGGGAGGGGGGGGGTCGACGCCAACATGCAGGGAGGCACAGCGACACAGGATGGGTTGGGAAGTCAAAATTATAGTCCTGAGCCCTGAGAAACCGGTAGGCCCTGGTAGGCAGGCATTAGCACAACACAGGGCAGCAAGAAACAGCGATAGAAAGAAAGCATTAGAAATATATTAAGCATAGGAATTAGGAAATAAAAAATTATCTTTGCATGTATAAGGTGATACAAATTTACTGGAGGTTTAACCTCACCATCACATTAACCATTGACAATGTTTATTTAAAATGAAAGTCTAGTTTTGCAATTGGCATACAGATATATCTGCTGTATCTTATCTCTCTTTGATTGTACCAGCCAAAAATTGACTGGAGGTTTAGAAGTACATCACGGTCACATTCACCAGGGTTGTTTACAAATAATAAAAATACAATATTGGAGAAATCTATATTGCACAAAGCAATCCCTTCCTTATCTACTGCTATAACCACTACATATACAGTAGCTCTCAGTTAATTACTCCCTCCAACTCCATAGCTCATCCTTTAAAAATTCTCCTATTCACTCAGTGAAACAAGTGAAGCACAAGTCCATACTGTACACTGCGGCAAATAGAGGCAACATGAAAATAACTCATCAACTAAAGTAAAAAAAAATGTCAATATGGGGTCTTGAAAACATATATCTCAAAGTAATAATGCATGAAGAGGAGTAAAAGGATGTGCTAAACTTACAGCTTAGCCCATGTCTTCTCTCAGGCCTGAGTTGCTGAGAATCCCTCTTCCAGGACACTGAGGAAGTGCCTTAAATGTCTGAAAGGGACCCATTGGAAAACTAATAGTTGCAACAGAAAACTATATTTTTTGGAGACATATATGGGCATTTTTATGACTTTGGTCTAATTTTCCTAAAGCAAAGCATAATTCGAACCAGAACCGCATAAAAAATAATTGTGTTTTAATTGTGTATTTGCAAACCAATATCAAAATATAAGTGAAAGTGCCCACCCTTAGTTATGATGAGAATGTATATGCCTCCCAACTACTGTTAATGATTCTCTCTCTCTCTCTCTCTCTCTCTCTAGAGAGAGAGAGAGAGAGAGAGAGAGAGAGAGAGAGATTAGAGAGATAGATACTGTATGACTATGTATTGCTAACAAGAAGCAACAACAGAATGACACACCCGTCTATAGATCTCATACATCAGAAGTGAATTTTAGTCAGAGTACAACATGAATATCTTTTATCATATCTTGAAAATACAGTATCTTCACATGCATATACAGTATACATATGCATAATATAGATACATATGCAGACATGATTTTGTGTGTTTCACTGATCTGGAATCAGTCTTATTTATTTTTAATAATACAAAGCAGTTAATTAAAATGGACATTTTGTTGGAGTTTGATATTTAGGCAAAGTATTAGCCAATTCTATCCTCCTGGCCGTTGCTAATGTATTTCCCTAACGAAAATAGACAAAGACCTGCACAACAGTTATTCTCCGACAATTACTACATGCCTATACTTGATAGATTTCATATTTACATTATTTATGCAATACAGAATAGAATTTTAATGAGTTTTCATTTAAGCAGTGTAAGAAACTCTGGACTCCTGTGCTCAAACGCAGCTTTTCAATAGCCCAGACTCATTGCTACTTTCCCAGATTTTTGGTAATGCATGTGTAGCAGGGTATTCCTCCACACCTCTAGGGGCATTTATACAGCTTCCCAGGCTAACTCTGAGGAGGCACAGGTGGACTATTTATTTATTTATAAAATATTTTACCAGGAAGTAATACATTGAGAGTTACCTCTCGTTTTCAAGTATGTCCTGGGCACAGAGTAAAACAAATAGTACATGGTTACAAGTACAGTTACATAAATGAACAGGGTATACATTATATACAAGACATTGCGTGCACATTTAAAGAAAATGTATATTATGAGCGTATGAAACAGTTACAGACGAGGTTAAAATGTGAGACAGCCTTAGATTTGAAAGAACTTAAACTGGTGGTGGATGTGAGAGTCTCTGGTAGGTTGTTCCAGTTTTGGGGTGCACGGAAGGAGAAGGAGGAACGTCCGGATACTTTGTTGACTAAGAACTATATATCCTTGAACTCTGACACTGAGCAAGGGTTACATACACTGTGACTGTGATGTGTGCAGTCAGTGCTGCCAGAGCGCGCTAGGTGCTAGGACTGTCCCGGGAGCCAGTGAGGCTGCCTGGGATTAGCTTAGTGTTTTCCCCGGAGGGCCGAGTTATACCCACAGCCACGGTAATCCAAGTGTTGTAGGGCTGCCCAATTAATTATGGACTCTTCATCAGTGAAGAAGCTGGGACGGACTGCAGGAAGGAACTATTCAGGCACAGAGACCACCTGAGTGGCTGCCGGTGGTAAGGAGCAAGGGGAGTTTATTTGGAGGCCCCGCATCGTGGGTCACCGTGGATGCTTTTCTCCTAAGATTGGGAGAAATGCTGTTTGGGCATTTGAAAAGGAAGGTAGCCACAGTGCACCAATGACATCAGGGGGGTAGCGTTACCCACACATACACCATATGACCTTGACAGAACATATACCATCCCTGGGGCATTGGGGATAGAGCGTCAGGAGGGAGGAGAGGTATAGTTATCATCCCTGTGAGACGAGAAGGGGATATTGCTGTTATTATTGCTGTAACAGGGAGAAGAATCAGGGGAGCGTCAGTGCCTAAGGAAAAAACGTGATACTCGCATAGTGCAATATGTTAACAATACACATACACAGGCAGAGTTCTCATAAGAGCACAATGAAGCTAGATATCAATGATCACTAAGTATCAGAAACACTAGCTATGTATGGACATCTATAATAAAAAGTGTCCCATACACACAGGAGCAACAAATAGGAGGTAGAAATCCAAAAGAGAGACACCAATCCAAAACTTAAAAAATGTAGATATTTATCCAGCATTGATAAAAATTGGAGGCTTACAGGATTCCGGAAAGGTAACAGCAAGTTTGTACACATGTAGATTTCACTCGAGTCGCGTTCTCGGGATCTCTGCACGATGCTGCTTCCTCATCTGGTCTCCGACCTGCGCTGCTTCAGGGGGCCGATACGTCACTTCCGGGTTCTTCAACACGTATAGCAGACGCCACCGGAACTCCACAGCAGGCTCTCTCTCCCTCTGGATCTCACAGCATGACTAAAGATACCTGTATTTACTGTCTAGTATTGCCCTACCTGATATCAGGAGGAAGGCACCAAAGGAGATCACGACAGATGGCAGACACATGGCATAACTATACTGTATGGTTGCATAGGAGTAACCAAATGCATTAAATCACAAAAGAGGGTTATGGCCAGTGTTGGGCCTTAGGTTATGACAGCTGGCAAAGGCACAACTGAGGTTAATGGAATGAAAGACTATTCAATCTGACATACCGAAATAGATCTGGAACCCCAGAAGGACCATCCCCAAGGAACCAATACAAACTGATCAGTGTGACAAACAAAAACCTGAACCACCTATGCAGAAAAAGTGGCAGATCAAAACTAGCGTGATCAACCGGTGCTTCTCTTGTGACACAAATAAATGCAAGTGCAGTGAAGAAGTACAGTATAGACCATGGAGCACCTGCTCTGCCAATTCCTTGGAGAGACCTGTTTGAAGGAGGACCATGTTACATTAAACAAAGAACCATTGCTGTAAAAGCATGTAGTCTTTTTAAGGACACAAGAAGGCTATTCATTTGCTTGTATTAATACTTGAGCTTCAGCAAAAGGAGACAAGATTACTGCCCTAATTTCCATCAACTATAATATCAGAAGTTATTTTAGGACAACTAGCTATCCACAAATACTGTTCATTCTAATTAGTGCAGTAAATGAAAGGCATAATAGTTTAGCAAAACAATGTATCAAAGAGAAAACTCTAAATACATCTTTTTAAGTAGCCTATCAATTAACTGCCATTGTTTTGTAGTATTTTAATATACACAGTACTGTATAGCAACTTTCTGGAACTGGTGGCTTCTGTCACTTTTTATAGACTAATTATACCCACTCAGAGACCCTTTCACATCTTCATATAGTTGTTAAATGTTTCACTTCATTACACTATTAATAAGCTTGTCTGTACGACATGCACTTATACAGTTATGCAGTAAGATAATAATCTATAATTGTTTCTTTTGTGTTCCTAGAGTTCTCACCAGCTGCAAACTAAAAAAAATCGTAAATGCTATAATTTGCACCATTAATGAATTATAAATGTTCTTCATTTCAAGAGTAAATTGTTTAGATTGTATGATTTTGTAGTGAAAAGACTTGTAGCAGAATATTTTATTTATTTAAAATGTATAAGTACCTAACACTGACATGAAACAACCTTTTTAGTAGAATTAAATATGGCTGCTGTATCCTCATTCTGTAGCCTTTGTGATGAAGCACCATATTTACTAAGCAGTCTTCTGCCATAAGACACCGTCTGGTCTGGAAGGCACACTACAGCCCATTCAATTCAATGACTGTACAGTGTTTTCCATCTTTAGAAGGTGTCTTAATGCAGATGACTGCTTAGCAAATATGGCCCTTAGTCACACAGGCTGCACGAGGATATAGCAGTTATATTTAAAGTAGTAGTTAAATATTTGAAAATATGAGCAGGTATCATTGTATTTCAAATAGGAATGTTATAACATTGAGTAAGTGGGCATATAGTCTAATTACTCTCAACAGGAGCAGTAAATTATATCTTAGTAATAGTAATTTGTAAGAAAAGAAGTGACCCACCAAAGAAAGGCAATATTTTCTCTGTGACAGGAGTGGAAATATACTAACTGCAGACTGTTACAGAAGAATTTATGATAAAATGCTTGCAATGGGGACAGCTGAAATAATCCTGTTGTAATAACGAAGGGCTTCAGATACAGTAATCATATGACCTGTCTAATAGTTGAATTGGATCATGATATTAAAATATTTGCAGATACCAGCAAGCTACATTTTGTTGCACAAAAGTAGAATGCTATCGACCTCTAGGGCAATACGTCCCTCCAATTATAGTTCAAGAGAATATCTCTGGTCAAGACGTGTTGAACAGTAATATAATCAGTTACGCACACTTCATGTACACATACATCTCTAACACAATGACTATTGTACATTGTTCTAAAGAAGTGTCCTCGGCTCTTTAAATATAGGGGCCAGATGTACAAAGCTTCATTCAGTCAGAGCTCATAAAGTCATGTTATCAAAATCAGTAATGGATGTTATGTTCTCTGAGGTTAACGCGAATCCACAACACTAATTATATTATTTATTTATAAAATGTTTTACCAGGAAGTAATACATTGAGAGTTACCTCTCATTTTCAAGTATGTCCTGGGCATAGAGTTAAGATGACAAATACATAGCTACATAAGTGAACAAGGTATACATCAGGGGTGCACAACATTTTCCCTAGGCGTACCTTTGCCTGCTCTCCTCTGCACCTCGCCCACCCCCCCTCCTCTCAACATCGGCGTCAAATGACGCGCAGGGTCATGTGATCTCACATCGCCATGGGGACGTGACGCCGGGTTGCAGGACAACACATCGCTGAAACAGAAAGTAAGTGTATTATAGAGGCCTCGTACGGACCCCCGACATTTCATTTAAATGCCTGGGGGGAGAGTGCGGGATCTGTATAACTGCCGTGCCCCCCACCCAGAAAATCTAGCTCCCCCCAGTTTGCGCTCCGCTGGAATACAGTATATACAAGACATTGCATGCACAGTTAGAGATAATATATATTATAGGCATATGTAACAGTTACAGACCTGATTAAAATGTGAGACAGCTTTAGTTTTGAAAGAACTTAGACTGGTGGTGGCTGTGAGAGTCTCTGGTAGATTGTTCTAGTTTTGGGGTGCACGGTAAGAGAAGGAGGAGTGGGTGGATACTTTGCTGAACCTTGGGACCATGAACAGTCTTTTTGAGTCAGATCTAAGATGATATGTGCTCCATGTGATTGGGGTGAGGAGCTTGTTCAGGTAGACAGGTAGCTTGTCCAGAAAGTATTTGAAGGCAAGACAGGAAAGGTGAACTTTGCGCCGAGACTCAAGTGATGACCAGTCTAATTCTTTGAGCATTTTGCAGTGATGTGTGTTGTAGTTGCATTGGAGAACAAAATGGCATATTGAATTGTAGAGGGTGTCAAGTTTGCTAAGGTGGGTTTGGGGTACTGAGCCGTAGTGTCGATAATTGGCATTAGCATCTGCTTTCCGATGCGCTTTCTGACCAGCAGACTTAGGGAAAATATGTTCCTATAAAGTACACCTAGTTTGTCATAGGTTTTGGATGTCAGGGTATCAATGTGCATCCCAAATATTAAATGGGAGTCAAACCATATGCCTAAGTATGTAAAACTAGTAACAGAAGTTAGGGTGGTGCTAGTGTTGGTTCTGATCTGGAGCTCAGTCATTGGAAACTTTAAAAATGTAGCTTTGGTCCCAAATACCATTGTTACATTCTTTCAGTGGTTAAAAACAGTTTATTTTGGGAAATTCAAATTTCAAGTCTCAAAAAGTCAGATTGAAGTATGTGATCAAGGTCGGAGAGGCTAGGATTGTGTGCTTATAAGATTGTGTCATCTGCATAAATATGTATTGAAGCTCCCTTACAAGCTGTAGGAAGATCATCGCTTAACACTGAGAAGAGTAGGGGCCCCAGAACAGAGCAAGGGGTTGGAGTTAGAGCCTGAGATAGACACATGTTGGGATCTACCTGATAGGTAGGAATGAACCCAATTTAAAGCATGCTTCCCTATTCCAGAGCACTGGAGTTTGTTAATCAAGATAACATGATCATCAGTATCAAAAGCCTTTGCAAAATCTAGGAATATTGCACCAGTGAGTTGTCCCAGTTCCATTCCACACTGGATCTAATAGCAAACTTTTAGCAGGGTAGTTGCTGTGGAGTGTTTGGGGTGAAAGCCAGATTGGACTTGGGTAGGAAATTTTGTCTTGGTATAGTAATCGCTTAATTGGGAGTGTACACATTTTTCCATTACTTTGGATAGTAGAAGAGAGATTGGCCTGTAGTTTGAGACAGTTTTTTTTGTCCCCACTTTTGAAGATTGGGACAACTCTGGCAGTTTTTCAGGTCTTAGGGATATGGCCTGCAGACAGAATAGAGTTGACTATGGAAGCAATGTGTTTGGCAATTGCTGGGGCACACAGTCTTAGGAACTTAGATTGCAATAGCAGTAAATCAGGTCCACATTGGCTGCTTAGTTTTAATTTGAGGAGCGCTTGTGTAATCTCTTCAGATACTGGGACAAATTGAAAATTGTGAGCAGTGTTGGGAGAAGGTGGGGCTGTAGGGGTACTCTCAGAATGAGGTTTGTGGTTTGGGTTGCATTTCGCTAATAAGTTAGTACTGTAGCACACCCCACAAAGTAATCATTGAATGCATTTGCAATGTCAGTGGGATTTGTCGGACTAATATCCTCTTTAGTGACATTACTTGGTTGTTGATGGTTAGAAGGCTGGTATATATTGTGGATAACCTTCCAAAAGTTAGCTGGGTTTGATGATGCAAAAATAATTCCCATTTCTGATCTCATTAAAATAGGCTTAATGCCATGTTAAGATAGCACCACATTGTTTTAGCTTAAGAAGACTTCCCAGACAGATAGAGAGAGAAGGGTGTGCTCCATTTTGTGTCCAGGTGTCTCTCCGCCTGTTGATTCAAGGTTGGTTTGAAGGAACTCTGATAAAACAGCTCCCTCTCTCTCTCTCCCCTAACTAACATCTCGCTGAATCCCTGTGTTAACTGTAATGGAGCTCTGTTGATAGGAATTGTTAGAGGGAACACCTATCTTGCATATCATTAGCATTAACGTCTGTTATAGTTACACAAGGGCCAATTATGGCAAAACACCTTAAGGGTAACACCCTGCCCTAGCCACTAAAACCCTTAAAAGTTAACTCCCTACCCTAAAACTTACCTTCTTGAAAAAGTGGCCGGCGACGGAGTGTCATGTGGCAGAGCAACTGAGGGTCCCCCTGTGGCTAAACACCGGCAATGACTTGGTTGTGGCGAGATGGCCACGACCAAATGTCCCATTCCAATCCTAGCAACTAACGTGCTGCATGTTATCCAATTACAAATTTGCAAACTGTTTGTAATGAGTGACAAAGTCATTACAGAGTGTGAAAGATAACTAGACATATTTAGTAAGCAGTATAGCCTATTTAAGTCAGTGGTCAGTAAGGTGTTTTCCAAAGCTGATAGGTGTCGTATGGAGAAGACTGCTTAGTAAATATGAGCCAACACAGAGTGAACATAAGTGGCTAAGGCTTCAAGCTAACTCCAAAAACCTTAATCAGTATAGCTTGTATGTATGTATGTACAGGTATCTATGTCTCTATTTATATAGGGACATTAATGTACATAGCACTTCACAGCAGTAATACATGTGACAATCATATACATAATAAAAAATATAAATAACACATAAAGGGGAGAAGTGCTTCAAACATAAAAGTAACATTTAGGAAAAGGAGTCCCTGCTCCGAAGAGCAAACAATCTAATTGGTTGGTAGGAAGAACGTACAGAGACAGTAGGAGGACGTTCTGATAAGGGCGTCTGGAAGGTGCCAAAGTTTATGTACTGTATGAGGTGTTAATTATCAACCATGTAGCAACTCATATGCTTCCTTAAGCAGGTGTGTTTTGAGGTGGGTCTTAAAGATGGATAGAGAGGGTGCTAGTCGGATATGGAGAGGAAGGGCATTTCAGAGGTGTGGGGCAGTCAATGAGAAAGGTTTACGACGGCAGAGGGCTTTAGAGCAGAACGCAAGAGTTGTGATGTTGAGCGAGAAATTATGGCTGAGAAGGAGGAGCAGAAGAGTGTAAAGATTTAAAAGTGAGGAGGAGAATTGAGTGTGTGATACAGGATTTGATAGGAAGCGGGGGAGGAATTTCAGCAAGGGAGACGCTGAGACAGATTTCGGAAATAGTAGAGTGATTCTGGCAGCAGCATTTAGGATAGATTGTAGGGATACATAACTTGTGATATACCGCTCACCATGATTCAGATATAATCATACAATATTTCTTATTTTTTTTATATATATTTCCTGCTGGTGCAAAGAGGATAATGCTAACAGACATAAACACAAATAAGGAGACAAAGAGTCCTCCTAAAAAGATCCTCATTAGCTGCACACAAAGCTCGGAATATTTAGCAAGGTTTGAATACCAACTGGAAACAAAAGAAACAGCGCACAACGCCAAATAGTGAAGCAAGTAATGCTATATATTAGTAATTACAGGGTAATAAATCTGCGTACATCAAAACAGTGGAATAGGTGCATTTAGTGTGTTTCACACAAGTTACCACTCAGCAACTGTTGTCAGAAGAGTCTGCAGCTTGCTTCTCTCAGCGGGGGCGCTACGTTGGTTCAGGAGCAGGATTAATGTCCAAAACCCCTCATCCAGCAGTACATCGCTCCCAAGGGGATTTCCCTTTACAGCAACCACGCTCCGTTGCAGGTATTGGTGCTTGGTGGGACCGCTCGCGCTTCCAAGCCGTCTGGTGCAGCTCATGTAGCTCAGCGAGCAGATCCACTGTACGGGGGTGAGACCTCAGCTCTGCAAGGGTACACTCGGCGTGCCACGTTGTCGCTCCGTCCCGGGATACTGCGTGATGACGTCACAGTCTCCGCAGCAGCGAGGGAACCGGCAGGGAGGCAGTCAAAGTCTCTGGCACGCCGAGTGTACCCTTGCAGAGCTGAGGTCTCACCCCCGTACAGTGGATCTGCTCGCTGAGCTACATGAGCTGCACCAGACGGCTTGTAAGCGCGAGCGGTCCCACCAAGCACCAATACCTGCAACGGAGCGTGGTTGCTGTAAAGGGAAATCCCCTTGGGAGCGATGTACTGCTGGATGAGGGGTTTTGGACATTAATCCTGCTCCTGAACCAACGTAGCGCCCCCGCTGAGAGAAGCAAGCTGCAGACTCTTCTGACAACAGTTGCTGAGTGGTAACTTGTGTGAAACACACTAAATGCACCTATTCCACTGTTTTGATGTACGCAGATTTATTACCCTGTAATTACTAATATATAGCATTACTTGCTTCACTATTTGGCGTTGTGCGCTGTTTCTTTTGTTTCCATTTCTTAGAGTGTGGGGGGTGCTGAGCCATCCCCTGTGTTTATAGCAGCAGACGCCTCTACAAATACACGGTTATGTGATATAATTTCTTCATATATACACCCTCACTGTGGTTATTGTGATTTATTTCTTGGTCACTTATTTATGTGGTTTAGTCACTGCACTATATTTATATTCTAAATTTTGGGTTAGATAGTAGCACACAGTATTTTCTCTGTTTTTTATTGAATACCAACTGTATGAGTGATTCAATTAGCTGTAAGGTACAGGTAAGCAATCGCTCCAGCACTGTGAGAGGGCAATTGCCACTAAAAGCCATGTGGCAAAAATAATAAATAACTTATTGTTTAATCAAAATAACAAATAACATATAACGCATGCTCTAAACTATCATAAAAACAATTAAAATATATATGTAACGGGTGACAACCAATCTAGGGATGACCATGGATAATTCCAACTTGATCTACAAATATATCCCTAAACAGGTGAGTATATCGTAGTGAGTGAGACAGAATCAATGATTCAGTATCATAATACAAATATCTATCCTGTCCCTACTTTAGGTGGTAAATCATGCATTGCAGGCTGTAATGTGCCGTTAGGCAGATCATAAGGTCAAAAAAATACTTCACAGTTTAAGCAAAGTGAGCAGCAGGGCAAATCCAGACAGCCTGACCTGTCTCTTTAATTCTGGGTGAATAGTCGTGCAATGCCTGCTGTACTATGCCGTTAGGCAGACCATGGGGTCAAAATACTTCACAGTTTGTATCAAACAGACAGCAAGGCACATCCAGATAGCTTATAATATGTTATGCCCCATATAATTAATATAAAAGACAGCCCGCAACTACCACACTGCTTAGAATGATCTCACCAGACAGAAAAAATGGGCATTCAGATAGCAAGGGATGCTGGTAAAGGTGCTGGCATACAATGAGGGTCAATATATACACTGCTTCAATATTCATGTTTACCAGCATCCCTTGCTATCTGAATGACCATTTTTTCTGCCTTTTGATACATCTACTTGGTACATCTGTACCACTTACCTGCCAAGTATGTATATACTTCTTGAATAGTTTAGTTCCGAGTGCCCCATTAGACCAATAATGGGATTTATCTGGAGCCGGGGAGCTGCCTATGAATAAGGACACAACTCTCATGTTCCCACTTTATTTGTTTAATTAATTATTTATCATAGCACCTATGAGGTTAATTTAGTTGTCTATTGCTTTAAGAGAGAGGTATAGGCACATAAAGGATCGCTCAGCATTAGAGTACATAAGAGGGCAGCGCTGCTCTGCTAAACACCTCCCACCTTGAGAAAGCGCTACCCCCCTTACGCGCGAAACGTACGTCGGCATGACGTCATCGCGTTGACGTCGTGGAGGAGGAAGTTACGGGTGAGATCGTTCTAAGCAGTGTGGTAGGTGCGGGCTGTCTTTTATATTAATTATATGGGGCATAACGTATTATAAGCTATCTGGATGTGCCTTGCTGTCTGTTTGATACAAACTGTGAAGTATTTTGACCCCACGGTCTGCCTAACGGCATAGTACAGCAGGCATTGCACGACTATTCACCCAGAATTAAAGAGACAGGTCAGGCTGTCTGGATTTGCCCGGCTGCTCACTTTGCTTAAACTGTGAAGTATTTTTTTGACCTTATGATCTGCCTAACGGCACATTACAGTCTGCACTGCATGTCTCACTCACTGCGATATACTCACCTGTTTAGGGATTTATTTGTAGATCAAGTTGGAATTATCCATAGTCATCCCTAGATTGGTTGTCACCCGTTACATATATATTTTAATTGTTTTTATGATAGTTTAGAGCATGCGTTATATGTTATGTGTTATTTTGATTAAACAATAAATTATTTATTATTTTTGCCACATGGCTTTTAGTGGCAATTGCCCTCTCACAATGCTGGGAGCGATTGCTTACCTGTACCTTACAGCTAATTGAATCACTCATACAGTTGGTATTCAAACCTTGCTAAATATTCCGAGCTTTGTGTGCAGCTAATGAGGATCTTTTTAGGAGGACTCTTTGTCTCCTTATTTGTGTTTATATAGATTGAATGGATGACAGATGAAAGGCAGCAAGGCCAGACAGCAGGAGGTTACAGTAGTTGAGACGGGGGAGAATGTGGGTTTGTGTAAAAGTTTTTGCAGTCGAGCAACAGAGAAAAGGTCGTATCTTGATAATAATGCGGAGGAAAAAACATGACAGGTTTTAGCTACCTTTTGAATGTGAGACGAGAATTTGAGAGAGGAGTAGAGTGTAACCACGAGGCTGTGTGCTTGGGCTACTGGGTGAATTATAGTACTTCCAACAGTAATGTGGAAGGAGGGGTTTGGGAGGAAGTATGAGGAACTCTGTTTTTGCCATGTTAAGTTTAAGTCAGCGGTGGGCCCTCCAGGATGTTATAACAGAGAGACATTCAGAAAATTTAGTCTGTGCAGCAGGTGTAAGGTCAGGGGTAGAAAACTAAATGTGCGTGTCATCAGCAGAGGTGATATTTGAACCCAAGATATGTGATTATTTCACCTAGAAGAGTATGTAAAGAGGTCTGAGGACAGAGCCCTGGGGTACCCCTACAGAGAGATCTATAGAGGAGGAGGTGTTAACAAAAGAGACACTGAAAGTACGATGGGAGAGATATGAGGAGATCCAGGATAGAACTTTGTTATGAATGCTAAGGGTATGGAGAATGTGAAAGGGAAGAGGGTGGTTCACAGTATAAAATGCTGCAGAGAGGTCAAGTAATATGAGTAGAGTGTAATAACCTGTGTGTTTGGCAGCATGGAGGTCATTAGTTATTTTAGTGAGGGCTGTTTCAGTGGAGTGAGCAATGCGGAAGCCAGATTGTATGGGGTCTAGGAGAGAATAGGTGTGGAGAAAATGGAGCAAGCGAAAGAATACAAGACGTTCAAGGAGTTTAGAGGCAAAAGGCAAGAGGGAGACCGGCCAATAGTTAGAAAGACAGGTAGGGTCAAGCTTGCTGTTTTTAAGTAATGATATAACTGTTTCATGTTTGAAGGAAGAGGGAAAGGTACCAGAGTATAGGGAGGAGTTAACAATGTGTGAGAGCGTAGAGATTATAGTAGGAGCAAGAATTTTTAGGCGGTTGAGGGAATGGGGTCAAGAGGGCAAGTGGAAGTGGAAGAGGGAGAAGAGTAGATCAGCAACGGCACATTCTCCTCGGTGACAGCAGAAAAATAGAGTCAAGGAAGGCAAGAGGAGAGTTAGGAAGAGGTGTAGAATGGGAGGGGGATACAGAGGGGATGTCCTTACATATGGATTCCACCTTTACTTTGAAATAGTCAGCAAAGTCCTGAGGTGATATGGAGGAAGAAAAACAGGCAGCAGAGGGTGGTCTGAGTAGGGAGTCAAAGACAGAGAAGAGTCGGCATGGGTTAGACTTGTGCGTGTTGATTAGTGAAGAAAAGTAGGTTTGTTTAGCTTGAGAGAGGGCAGAGTTGAAACAGTATAGCATACATTTGTAGTGAAGGAAGTCTGCGAGTGTGTGAGATTTCCTCCAGAGGCATTCAGTAGAGACAAGTGCAGGAACGCAGCATGCGCGTGTGGGAATTTAGCCAGTGTTAGAAGCGTGAGAACAGCAGAGAGAAAGCGGGCATGTAGATCAGGAGAAGAGGATAGGGCAGAGTTGTAGTTCCTGACCATGTTGTCTCTCCATGAGAGGAGAGGGAGGAGCGTAGTGGAATCAAAAGCTGGTAGGTTAATAGAGTGCAGGTCTCTGCAGAAATGAGGGGTAGATGGAGGTGGGAAAGGGGAGAAGTGAGAGAGAGAAAATGAGATACGGTGATGGTCAGAGAGAGGAAGGGGGAAATGGAGAAATCAGAGAGAGAAAAGTTTAGTGAAAAACAGATCTAGGTAGTGGCCATCCTTGTGGGTGCTCACTGATGAAGGCCAAAAGAAGAGGTTAGAGAGAGAAAACTAGAAGCCTAAGGTAGAGAGGGGTCATCAATGTGGCAGTTGAAGTCCCCAAGGACAAGAACAGGGGTGTCTGAGGAGAGAAAGAAAGATTCAAAGTGAGAGAGAAAGGCAGAAGGGGGATGAGTAGAGGTAGGTGGGCGATAGCTGACTGCCACATGGACAGGGAGAGAAGAGAAGATCTGGACAGTGTAAGCCTCAAAGGAGGGAAAAGCAAGAGAGGGAGGAATAGGAAGGGTTTGGTAACGGCAGAGAGTAGGAGCCCCACGCCTCCACCTCTACCATCTTGGAGTGAAGTGTGGGAGAAAGAAAGGCCACCATAAGGCCTCGGCCATGTTCCCTGCTTGCTCCCGCTCAGCACTGAGCCCCTACAGCCGCAATTAGAGCGGCTTTAGTAGGTGCTCACCTACGCTTCCGCAAGCATGCGGAAGCATAGGTCTTAGGGGAATTTAAAATTCCCCCGCTTGCCGGCGCGACAGGCCGGTCACGTGAGCGGTTCGCCCAATGAGGGCGAACCAGCTCCGTGACGTCACTGGCCCGCCCCTGGCCAGTGACGTGCCCGCCCCCGGCCCGCCCTGACGGCCCGCTGACGGCGCGTGCGGTAAGCAACCGCAAGGCCAGGGAAAGCACCCACTTTCCCTGCGCCTCAGCACGCCAGCAGGGAGCCTGGCCGAGGAGGACAGCTTCCAGAGCAGTAAGACTGAGTCAGCCAAGTCTCAGTTATAGCAAAGAGGAGCAGAGTGTGAGAGAAAAAGAAGTCATGCCAGAGAGGAACTTGTTAGAAAGGGAGCGTGCATTCCAAAGGGCACAGGAAAAAGGGAGATAGGAGGGTGACAGGGGATGGATATGAGGTTAGAAGGGTTGACACCAGAAGGAGTAGAAGTTGTATGTGGAAGGCAAGAACGAGAGCATACAGAAATAAGAAAGGGACCAGGTTTGGGAGAGATATCCCCAGAAGCAAGGAGGAGAAGCATGGATAGAAAGAGAATGTATGAGGAAGATTTGTAGGGGTGTGTTTTAGTGCAGGGGATATAGCTGTGTAGTGTCAGAGGGTGCAGGTAACAAAGAAGTTCATGTGAACTGAGAAGTGGTGAATGAAGGAGAGATGAAGATATATGAATAGAGTTAGAGACATAACGAGGCTGATAGAAAGAGGCATGTATTTTGAGAAGAAATTAGGTCATAGCAAATATAAATAATAGAGGTGGCATGGCAGCATCAGTTTTGTGCAAAGATGTGTAGTTTGGGATAGATAATATCCTCCTTTCCAGCTTAGTTTCAAATCCAGGGCCAGTCGGTGTAGTGTTGTCCACTCCTGGCTACTTTAAATATGGGCTACTTTAAAATGTATGCTGGTTGCCCCTGCATTGCTGCTTCTAGACTCCCAATTACCTGATGGCCTCATTTATCACAGGATATATGTATAGAATCTTAATATTTTTATTAAGAATTATCAGATAAAAGAAAGGTGTAATTAGTTACACCAAAATATGTACACTTAGTTGAAACGTAAAATTCCATTCCTGAGTTGTCATACAAAGAGATCAAGAAAATATGATTTGCAAAGAATTTATCTTTGGATCAAAGATTGGAAAATTGTATACTGTATTGGCCTGAATATAGTGCTATGTTTTTTTCCTAAAAATGTCCTACTGAAAACTGTACTCGTTTTATATGTGCAGACTAACACCTTTTATTTTTCATTTAGAACACCTTAAAAACTTTAGAGTTGTATTACAGTATGCGAGGCTGTATTATATTCGGGCCAATACGGTATTTAAAACCTGTGTAAATTCATCATCTTTAATAAAATCTAAGCATTGTGTGTGCTGGAGAGGCTGAAATGTTATAAATGTATTATAATATGTTAAACTGGCGATGTACTTAACGCTATATGTAGTATTTTTTAAAGCAAAGTGAGTCCCTGCCGATGAAGGCCCAGATTCACTAAACTCTGTTAGGCTACGTCAACGTGACATCAATCTAAGTTAATACCATGTTAATAGTAATGCTAAATGTATTAAAGTCAATAAAGTTACAGTACATTAAGCCATGTTTTTGCTTGTATAGAGCATAGCATTAAAAATAATGTCCATTTCCGATGCATCTCCAGTGCGATGCAAACAAGGTGTTTTCATGAACATCCCTTATTCATTAAACACTGTTAAGACTAACAGTGGCGGAGTAGTAGGAAATCAATAATGTTATGTTTGTTAAGTCAGTGCTGAATCTGGCATTACACCAAGACATACCTTTATTAACATCGTGGGGCCTATGTACTAAGATTATAGTTAAATGTATTTGTGTCATATTTTTAGTACTAAAAAGTAGTATAAACCTTCATAAAATTGGGAGAAAGAAGCGGTTAAGAGGCATGGGGGAGGAGGCATTGTGAGGAATAGGAGGAGCCGAGATTACCATGAGGTGGATTCCTTAAAGCTGTCCCAAATGTCAGCTTCCAAACCCACCCCTACTCCTCCTCTCTTGCTAACTGTCTGACGACTTCCATACAGCAGACACAAGAGTGGCCGGAAGGGAGAGGTGAGGGGGAGTGTGTTTGGAAGCTCTGAGAGCCTTTCACATGCTACAGCTTCAGACAAGCACCTCTGTGACCCCCAGCAACTGGCAGACAGAAATATTGTGAAAATAAATTATGGAAAGTATTGAGTTACAGGCCATGTTTATTACTGCAGCATTACTATGCTATTGGTATATTGCCTAACCCTACTAACCACTATGGTATGTAAGGGATTAAACCCCTACTTCCCTACTCTCAAGTGCCTTAAAAACCCTTCCAGGGGAAGCTACCATAATTACCCCCCCCCTCCCTATATCCAAGAGCCAAAGTAACACAAGTAACCACCCCCTAGGTGTGCATGTGTGAATGTTGCTAGTTAATGCGCATGTGCGGTATTAGTTATTAACTTGTATATGCATTAACATATTTAACACACATACACGCTGCCACTTTGCAACAACATTAAGCCTATCCTATGAGATTTAGTACGGACTTTGTTTTTTCATGTATTTATGTTAGTGAATAAAGTGTACTTTAGGCAACATAACGTCCAATTCTGTTTTTACTAACGTCACGTGCCCTAATTTAATGGAATGAATTACTCCTGAAGAGTCTACAATCAAATTTTTGGTGCTTGGCAGCTGGTAGACAAAGAGCTGATGCTGGGATTCAAACATGATTAACCAACAACAAAGGCAGTGTTCTTTCCACTGAGCTACTCCTTTCTAAATGTTGCTCCTCTATAATAAAACTTGGCCATATGTCCCATAGATGCAATGAGAGAACAGTTAGTTCACACTACTGTACTAATTATTAACTTTGTTAATCAGAAATGGAAATGTTTGGCTAAGTCTCCAAAGGACTAAAAAGTAAACCTGAGTTTCCCCAAGCCACTTATTAATCCAATTGATTCCATGTTATCTGCCTCAGATCTAAAATCCTTTGTCTAATTACCATGCTTGTTGTGGATTAGCATTTATATGCTAAACTGTTATGTCACAGCTGAATCTTTTTCAAGAGTATCAATCAAGCTGTACTGCAATATTTTTTTTACAGCTTTTGATTCATTTTGCTTTGTTCGTATTGTGAATGAAAGGTATATACTGCAATAAAAAATGTCTGCACACTTTGTACACTTCTGTAATCGACAGAAATTTTTTCTACTTATAGGAGCTCTAATTGGTAGCCAATGCCCTTGTCTAACCTTCTGCTAGTTATTATTGTAGGTTTTAGAGCAATGGGATTAGAATCCCAAATGCAACATTTCATGCATACTGACAGTTTTCAATCTCACATTTCTTTAAATTCTTCAAAAGTGGGGAGAAAAACATTGTCTCCAACTACAGACCAATCTCTCTTCTCCTAATGCTATCCAAAGTCATGGAAAAATATGTCCACTTCCAATTAAGCGATTACAATACCAAGACAAATTTCCCAACACAACTCGGAATATCATATCACAGAATATCATGGCGAAGTTGGTGCAGAATATCACAATATATCCCAAAACATCAACCCAGAGAGAACAATGAAGCCTGCTATATTAGTATAATTGCCATCGACAACAGGATCCTACCCTCCATCAATAGTTATAAAATAAACTAATTATCACTTTACGGTCTACTGCTTATGGTTTTTAATAAGACTTTTTATAAGAAACAGTACATATGCAGGAAATATAAGCAGAAAACACTATTTATTCTAGCATTGCTCATTTAAGAAGATTACAATTGCTTGCAAGATTCCCAAATATCTTTACTAAGAAACTGAAAGTATGGCTCTACTATGAGAACAGCTGGTGATAAGTCCCTAAACTCTGTCATATGTGTCCTTCAATATATCTAATAAATCATAAAGTTACCTTATACTGTATGTATAGCCGAGCCCTCCGGCCGCTATCCTTCTTTTGGGCCCTCACAGTATAAGTCCTGGTAGGTACAGGCTCTGTAAGGGATAAGCTCTTTCAATAGGCCTAGTTTGCTATTGCAGCCTGGATGCATTATTATTGTATCCAGAGGTGGGCCTAGCAACAACCAGAGGGTGTCAATCTTAGGGGGATACTGGCTGGGTCACATGACCTAAATGTGATGCCTGTCAGTAACAGACCTGCCCTGTTATGGGGCAGGGTTACAAGCCACACCCTAGGGATATACTGACACTCTCCCAGAAGTGTGTTATCTTGTGTACCATCAAGGATAAGGAGCTGGATGGGGCCTGCAGGGCCTTATACAAAGGGAAGGCTGTGACCTCTGTCTGACTACAATATATCACTTGAATCATCTGCTGTGTGTGAATAACTGTCTGGTCATCTGATAAGTGCCAGCATGTACCATCCTGGTCACCCCAGGATCCTCGCTGACGGGAGGCACTGTAACCTGAGGGATTAACACTGAAAACCTGTCCTGATGTCTCCCCACACAACCGCAGAGTATCTCAAGACCTGTTCAAGCCTCACAGGTACATACCGCACCAGTAACATCAAGTAGCCACATGATCTCACTTAGGGTGGGGGAACAGGTGCTACAGGTGGAAACGCTGCTGAGATATGCATCAGGACTGGTTTTACCACAGGACAAGGACTGTGCTTAAAGACTGTGCTTATGACTGTGCTTTAGGACTTTAGGGAGTGCAGGGGACAGGGGTCTGTGCCTTGCAGCCCTGCACTACCCTCTCTCAGTATAGCATGCAGGTATCTTAGGGGTGCGATTGAGTCTCCCTGCTTGAAGAGCTGCACTGTACTATGGCAGACCCCTTAGCGTGGGGCTGCCGCACATTGGCCTACACTACGAAGTAAGGTGGGGACAGCTACCGGATGCGATGCCGGGAAGGTTATTTCCCAACCGGGTAATCTAAGAAGAAAAGTGGGAGTAGTTTCCTGAGGCATCCCCAGGGAGACTACAGCCCGCTTGGGCTATCAGAAGAAAGGTGGGAGCAGGAGGCGATTGTTGACCACCCAATCTACTATGAAGACTGTGGGGGATGTTCTGCAAGGCGCCTCCGTGGAAACTATTACCCACCCAACTTTACCCCTATGTATGCGTGGACGGGTATCTGAGGGGTAACCGCTCCTCGGGTGCCAGAACCTATGTTTGAGGAGCTGCAGCCATACACAACACGACCCCCAAAAGGGAGCTGCATCCTGGACTGTTGCTACTCAAAATGGCGGTTCCCGACGAAAACGGGGACCACATGTCTATGTACTGTAACCAAATGGCGGTTTCCACCGAACTAGGGACCGTATGGTTGCTTGCAAAAGTTTCCAGAAGATTTTGCAAGTTTCACTTCTTTCAGCATCCAGAATAAGCGCAAAATGCTGAAACCGCGCCTCCTCTCTCCTGGATTGGATGCCTGGGTCCACCAGGAGAAGGAACTGGGTGTGACAAGCCCAACACTGCCGGATGCGAGGAGCTCAGACACACCTGTACCCTGTGGCTATCAGACATGTGTGCAGAACTGCTTCACCATTAAAAACAAAATGGCCACTGAAGTTGGAGATATCTATGAACTAATCGGCGGGGTCCTAGTGCTTCAGCGAGAGGACGATGACAACCTACTGCTGGGGGTCTGCCTGCTTTGTGACTGCCCAGCACAGGAGCTGCGGGTATTTCCCCAATGTGCGGCCTGCCAGGTCCCTTACCTCCAGCCCCGGCCCATGGGGCCCGATGGTACTGCTACTTATATGAGCACTGAGGAGCTGAGAACCCTCTAGACCCTGGTGCGAAAACTAACGGCGCTGGCCCAAGGCTCCGTGGGCGATGCCACAACTCCTTACATGGCCATGGTGTACGAGTTGTTCTACCTGGAGCTGCAGATGATTGATGCCTCTCCTTTGTGGAGCCTGATGTGGTAAGTCCCGACTCTGGAGTGTATGCTCTACACTAAGCAGGGCGGAGGGGACGCTCTCTTCTTGGACCTACGGCATGGATGGAGACCTTCAGGGACTTACCTGCTGCCACATTGACATCAGAGCTGTCTGCGATGTCACATGGAGCGACATCGGAGCCATCCAGTCCTGTGCTGGAGAACCGCGGGATAGACCACCTGCCTACTGTGAGGTACACCGTGCATTATCTCCACTGACTGGTTTCAAGAAGGAGGAATCCGCTGAGATGACAGCTGCATCCGGTTCGTCGGGCGACGAGACAACGGCCATCACTGAGGTATCGGTCAGGGCCTCCCACGCTCCTGAGGAGGAAGGTGGCCTGCTGGTTCCTGAAATCGATCCCTGCTCTGAGATGGAGGTCTGGGATTTCGACCCGCGATAGGCACAAGCTCAGGAAGCGACCGACCAGTATCTGCGTAGGAGGCAGGAGATGCGCAAGGCCCGCACTCGCGCTGTGACCTATGTAGTGGCAGCTGAGAAGCACTACTGTATGACTGGAGCTCATGGAGGCATTCCCCCGGGTAGTGCCGGACGGTAGTATCTCAAGACCTCCTGTTCCAGCCTCACAGATACGTACCGCACCAGTAACATCAGGTAGCCGCATGATCTCCCTTAGGTTGGGGGAACAGGTGCTACATATGTAAAAACTATGATTATAGTATAGTTTCTTTGCTGTCCTTTTTCTCTAGGAATACTTTTAAGTTGTGCTCAAATTGTACTCACTAGAGTAGTTTTCTCGTTCAATTCTAGCGCCAACGACCGTTTTACA